>NC_064223.1:7528112-7828112 GCF_023101765.2 Spodoptera frugiperda
TAAAATGGTTGTTTTTTATGGAATAAGCCGGTAAACGAGCAAATTGATCACCTGAGGGTAAGCAATCGCTGTCGCCCATGGACACTTGAAACACCAGAGGCATTATAAATGCGTTGCCGGACTTTTGGGTGATTGGAATTTAAGGGTTGTTGGGGAATCGGGGATTGGGAAGATTTGGAAGGGGGGAATTGGTCCTCCGGTTGTTACATCTAATATGTGCTACTCTATTTAACCTATCAGGAAGTAAAGCATGTGATACCATTTTTTTTAACTCGAGAATCAAACCCGACACCAGAAATTATTATTACCCTCGACCGACGATGCTGTACTACTCATGTTTATTTCATTTCATCACCCCTCTATTCTGTGATTCAAAACGAGTGCATTGTTTAAAACATTTTTGCCATTTTGCAACTTATACATAATTTATGTAATATTCATTCAAATACTCAAATTACCACATGTCAGTTTGATATTCCTGTGAACGGATCATATTTATACGTGTTAGTAAGCATGAAATTAATACCTGAGTATTAGTTTCACACTGACATAATCAGTGTTGATCGTCCGTTTATAGTTCAACAACAATTAACGAAATACTGCTAATTATTATTTGTATTTGATATCTATGCAGTGTGTGTTCCGTGCTTTAAAATGTAATTAGTTTCCGAGTGATGAAAATCTAATATTTGCTTCCTCTCTGTGTGCGAATGATTGGCAAGTTTTGTTGAGAGCTTGAACAAATATTTTTATTTCATATCTGTGTTGAGCGAACTGTGATTAGATAGTGCGGATAATCACTTTTGATATTTTCGTAATCGAGCGATTGTTAAACCTGTATTGCAAAGTACTAACCTAATTCAGTTTTTAAATCAAACAAATTATAGGTATAGGGCAAAACGTTCTTTATTAAACATTTGTATAAAAAACAACAGTCATATGTACTACTTGCCGGTATACAGTTGCCTACCACGACAGTATACGATTAGATAAGATTATACATACTTGTATTATCTAACAAACATTAGTATACAACTCCAAGTTATGAGTAGATTGAGTACACACAACTTTTTTATTGATCACGCGTCTAATACAGTCCAATATATTCTTATTAAGAAATCACAGCGCACTGGAGTAGTGCATAATTACTTTGACTCCCATGTAGAATGTGATCATGAGAGGAATGCCGAAGGCGATGCCACGCGCTGGCTGAGGCAGCGGCTTGACAGCGTACACCAGCGTGTGTATCACTCGGCCGGCAGTGTACACACGGAACAGTGTGGTGGCGAGCCAGGCAGAGGGCGCCGTGGTCAGGTACAGCGCGCCCAGCACCCAGAACACGGGAATGTTCTCCAAATCGTTGAGGTGCGCGCGACGAACTCGCTCCACGTCGGGGTCGTCGTACTTCACTTTTCCTTTTTCGCCGCGGCGTCCTCTGGGTTAGCAAACACATTCTTGGCGTATCGCACTCTGGCTGTCAGGAAAGCCATGCTCAGAACTTTGAGGCCCAAGACGCTGGAATACAGCAGGTACGACTGTACCGCTGGATCATCCAATGATATCGAAGCCATGTTTCACTAAAACACTACTGTAGCTAGGTGCTCGATTATTAAATTCGCAGCCGACGGAGTGTAGCGGCGCGCTGGGATATAACGGTCACACTGACCGAGTCGCTTGTTCACTGTGATACAACACTTCGCTTGTTATCGTTCGCTACAGTATTTCATCAACCGATAGTGGGCGTTGGTGTTGTCAACCTGAGTACACTGACTCGTTCGTAGCAGAAGCATCTGTGACTACGCTTTTTTTTTAACTTACTTGTCTTGTCGACCTTCGACATTAACCATATTATAGTGTATTGTCAAGGATAAGGTGAATTTAAATTATTTTTTATACAAATAATACATGAAAATACTATCGTTTTCTCACTTTTCTCTGAGACATGAAGAACACTTACTACTATCGCTATGAGTATCGCTGTATGTCACACATAAGAATAACAATCGAACATTGACTGGATTATTCGTTACGAACAGGATAACTTATCATTAAAATATTTTCCTAGTTTAATAGTAATGCATAGTACCTAGGCATTCAACCCAACATTACGACCTGTTGTTTATTTATCAATAAAGTAAATGGCAAAAAGTCCATGTATTTTAAGTATCTGCCTACACTTTTTGGATATAACAAGAGTGATGATATGTTAATATCAGAAGCTGTATCCAGTGGGTAACATTCTGTGTTGACTGTTGGTATATTAAAACAACGTTTAGCAAAGGTATTTACATATTTGCATATTAATCGACAAACATCCTATAACAGAAGCTCATTCAATGGATTCCAAATATGACTCTTTTATCTATGTTTTTTTAATAAACTCTTCACTTGTTCGGAACGTGTTTTCGAGAGTTCTTTAAAATCGTAAACGTATGTATATTTATTTGTTTTTTGTGTAGCACTATCTGCGTTGAAGCTATGAAAATGATTGAAAAAGAAACCTGGTTGTACGTTGTTTATAATAGTTCACTTGGCCCACTGTTACATTGTTATTCTTATGAAATTTATGATTATGATTGATAATAAATACAAGAATATAAAAAAGAATTCAATTATAATTATTGTATCAAACATTATCATATTACATTTATTACCTAATTGCACAGCTTCAGTGAGATATCACAAATAACTTAAAGTTCACAAATCACAGCGCACTGATGTAGTGTAGCACTACTTTGACTCCCATGAAGATTGTGATGAAGTAAGGGATACCGAAGCCGATGCCTCGACTTGGTGGTGGCATTGGCTTGACGGCGTAGACCAGGGTGTGTAAGATTCGGCCGGCAGTGTACACACGGAACAGTGTGGTGGCGAGCCAGGCAGAGGGCGCCGTGGTCAGGTACAGCGCGCCCAGCACCCAGAACACGGGAATGTTCTCCAAATCGTTGAGGTGCGCGCGACGAACTCGCTCCACGTCTGGATCATCATACTTCACTACCCCCTTCCTCGCACGAGCGTCTTCAGGGTTTGCGTACACATTCTTCTTGGCTCGGGTAGTGCCTGTCAGGATGGATAAAGCCAGAAGTTTGATTGCCAAGATAGCTGAGTATAGGATGTAGGACTGCACGGCCGGGTCCTCTAGCGACAGGAGTGCCATGGTTTGAAGACTTTGAAATTACACTAGCAGTTATTAGTGCTCGGTTGCAATGTTTGCGTCAGAGTGGCGATCTGGGCTGGGATGTCGCCGGTAATAATATAGGAGTCAACTCGCAGGCTCACCATGATACAGCACTTGTGGGTTATCGTGTTGGTATATTAAACTAGAGTATTCAGGTGGTGCAATCTGAACTGGTTTTTGTGCAATCACAACCATAGTCATGGTAGGTATAGTTGTTTGTGTAGTATGCTGTATATATATATAAGTATGGAATATTTATTTCATTAGTTTGTTGTTATGGAGCCTCTCAAAGGAAGTACGTGTCTTCATTTATTAACCGAGTTTTGATTTTATTTGATTAAATGGAGTGATTGCCATCTTTCTGTCGGTCTTCTTATAGTAAGAACTCTTGTCAAATTTTGGGAGCCTCTGATTTTGCCGTAACACTGTCATGAGATTTGATCAGCACCACCAAATCTCAAGTCTCCGGAATATTAATGGTAATTTTAATCTGTAAAATCTACCTATTAGCAATTCCGAACCTCGTGGGAATTGAACCCACGAAGCGCTGCACTCACCCAGTCATTGTTGTAAAGTAGTTTGTCTACTTTTATTCCATTGTTTTATTTTAATAACTTAAAATGTATTATGTAATGTATGTATATTAATGTACGTAATTCTGATTGAAGGTCTAGTCTAGAATAAAGTTTTGTTGTTTACGATAATAAATACTTCATAATTTTATTTTTTAATTCATTGACTTAAAATGTCATGGTAGATAGATGCGTAAATAGCCATTAACCTCTCGTATATAAAACAACAATAGAGAAACTGTCTCTCGCGTGGATCCGCGTTCGGAGAATCTGTTATGTTGTTTCGGCATACCAGGGAATAATGCATTTTTTGTGGTGCTATATAGTTGTCTAGTGATTACTGATTTACGATCTGTTAGCAAGGTCAAAGATATTTTGTGTTCACTGAACAAAATGCCACCTACAAACCAGTTTTCGTACACCACAACCTGTTATGTTGTTTGGGAGAATGCAGGTACAAGAGGAAGCTTGGAATTTTATAACAGGTTCGTGTATTGTGTTAATAAAATAAAACACTTCCTTTAGTATCAAAATATTATCTATTAACAATAAAGGAGTAAGAACAATTGAGCACTTGGATGAGCAATGAGTTTAATTTACAATGCAGTGATGTAATATAATATAACTTGGAGGCCCATGTAGAATGAGATGAAGGCGGGGACAACGAAGGCGATAGCTCGCGCCGGCTGCGGGAGCGGCACCACGGCGTACACGATGGTGTGCAGGATCCTGCCCAGCGTGTAGGCGCGGAACAGCAGCGTGGCCCAGGCAGCCACCGGGCCAGTAGTCACGTACAGCGCGCCCAGCACCCAGAATGCAGGAATGTTCTCCAAGTCGTTGAGATGCGCCCTCCTTATCCTCTCCACCACGGGGTCATCGAACTTCACTTTGCCTCCCTTAATTGTCTTAGCATCCTCTGGATTGGCGAACACACCGCGGATGACTCGCGTCACACCTGTCATCGGCGACAGGACTAACAGTTTAAGAGCTAGAATAGCAGAATACAGAATGTAGGACTGCACTGCTGGGTTGTTTAACGCAAAGGCTACCATTTTGTACACAGTTTATAATGTTTGACACGAGAGGTAAAGAGTTAGTACGCACGCTCGGCAATACACCGGTCGAATGATAAACAGGCCGCGGTCGAGACAAGCGAGCTCACAAACAACTTCGTGTCGGTATTACGACGCTCCATACAACTAACGGCTTTCTGTGTCCGCACGACGTACATTGCTCAAAACTGTTTATGACAACAGCAAGACTTCGAACTAAAAAGTAAATGTATACAAAATTAACAGAAGTGATCGCGGTTCGTATTTTTTAATCACATCCATAATGTATACAAAATTAACAGAAGTGTTCGTGGATCGTGATTTTTAATCACATCATAATATTTTACTTAATGATTACAAAGTTCAGAGATCGCTATCAGTTACCTACCTTTAGATGTAACTAGGTAGGTATTATTATAAAATATTATTAGCACTTTAAAAAGATATCTACCATTTTGAAAAATAAGTATATTTTTTAAATTTGTGTGGGTAAGTTGAAATACCTTCCTTCACTTATATTTTTATCAAGTGGTTCTAGATACATACGTATACCTACATCTAATAAACATTTCATAGATGATCTATGAAATGTTTTTATTTATTCGGTTTCATGGCCAGCTATAAAGATGCGAAGTCATTCGTTTACACTTTGATTGTCCATTTGATGAACTCACCGAATTATTAAGGTATAGGAGTAGGCACTCACCTGAATATTATGTGTCTTCGACGGGAAATTAAAACGATAACATTTTTAAACGATTCTTTTCCAAACCTATTTCTCGGCTCTCTCCTGCCAACAGGTCTTCCATGAATTGTAACGATTTAATTTAAATGTAAACGAGTATTTTTATACGATTTATCATTTGTTTGATACCTGTGAAAAATGGCTTATAATCTTATTTAGACGTTTGTTTTTTTTACTTGAAACAACATTTCTAAAACAAGTCTTCATATGCTGACCTTGAACTGTGAACGTTACTTCTATAGTAACTAGGTACAAAATCGAATCACCAGGCCTTCGTAGCTCGTGCATACAAGCCGTCAGCATCAGATATCGGTGCTATTTGGGCTGGACAATGAGCCCCCACTCTGTTTGCACAGTAACTGTCTGAACACGAGATGTCGGCCGAGGTCAGTGTGACTAGCAAGCGCCTGGCAAGTTTCTTATAGCAATGCGACGACGGCACGCGATTGGAACATGACATACAATAGTAACGTTTCTGTGTCTACACGAAATATTTTGTTCTATAAATAAATAATTGTTGTGGTACTGGGTTTAGGCGATTCTCACGTGGAACATTTTTAGCATCTTTATTTTAAACTTAGATATATTTTTGTTACCTATACCTTTAGGCCCAGTTTTTTTTATAATGTTTCCAGACACTTGAGAACTTAAATTTCTCTGACTCCGTAAATACAGTTAAACACTCTTGAATTGTTGATGATAAAGTAAGAAACGCTAAATAAATGATCGTGATTTTTACAGAAATGTATTTGTTGTTCCATTAATATATTCGAGCTTTCATTCCGTGGTAATATTTCATTTTCACTGACTACGGCTTCGTGCAGGCCTGTCCGGTTCTATGTTACCTGATTTAATTTCTATCTGAAATAATTTACATAGTAATCATTCAATCACAAAATTATTAAATCATAATGTGTTAAATATTGTAAGGCAAATGATTGCCTTTTAAATTTTGGCAGGCGTTTAAGTAACATAAGGAAATCTTAACCTATATTAATATGAATTGTTCCAATTTCTCATGTCCCACTTTTATTATACTCATATCTCTTAGCGCTTTCCCCTAATTTGATTTGTGGCCCCATTACACACTTGACATGTTTTGTATCCTTTTATTTTATTAAGCGAGAATCGGGTCATTCACCCTGTTTCATTCCGCTCGAGCTGAGTAAAAAAATTGACGTGTTCCTACACAAGTACGTACTTTATTATGTTTCATTCAATATTAATCGTGTTCCTAGTAAATCAAGTTGAAAGGAACTTGATAAGGACGTCCATTTTCATATAATTTCTTCAAGATATCATGAGTTGTTGACTCCTGTCGTAATTGAATAGCAATATTTTTTTTATATTTACAAAAAAATATTTTTCATTGAAGTAAAATATACTTTAAATTCATATCTATGTAATATGGCAGCTATTGCGTATTTTATGTACAAGAATATTAAGAATAATTTTAATAAAAGAAACGCCCCCGGGTGGGCTCGAACCACCAACCTTTCGGTTAACAGCCGAACGCGCTAGCCAATTGCGCCACGGAGGCTCATGGCTGCCCGTGCGAAATTACCCAACACTTATAGTTTACCTATTGACCTAGACTATCGACTACATGTACTTATCAACATATTATATTTATTATTTACAATAACTAATGATCTTATCCTATAAATTCAATTTCTCCAGTTCCTTCTTATTCCTATTATTTGCCATGGACATGAGTTTTATAAATATTTAATTACACATAAACATAGGTATTAGATATATCAGTTCCTGATTTATCCTCAGTTAAGTACGTTCACAGTGCCTAGGTAGTTCAAGACCTATGTAACTTAGTCTTTTTACTATTCCTAATAAAATCCATGATTAGTTGATATTTCACATTTAATTTCTTAGAACATTTTCTGTACTCTTACGCACTTGATATCGATAACACTCCAAAACAAACTACCTATGTGTTTGATTATTTCATTACTTAACACTGAAAAAACTATTCAAAGCACTTTCGTTTTTATTACAATGAACATACGCTTCAAATTTCTATATTTTACCTACTCGTTTTATACAGGAATGGCTGGAGTCTCAAGGGTTGGAGATATCGAAAGAAGAAGAATTGCCAGTGGATTCGTACACTCAGAAGGAAAGATGGAAGAACGTGCGTCCACCGAAAAGATCGAAAGTCCACGAAGACCATCTTCTACGGTTCCTACAATACGATGGAAAAGTGCTGAGGTAAGGAAAATTACTCTCCAACTCTTTCTAGTTTCTCTCTAAAGCATGACTATTGTAACTCTTTTTCTTATTTTTCTTTTTGTAGCTATCATTGTGAGTGTGACTTGTAAGAGTATTTCTCTTTTCTGCGTGTAAATCCGCTGCGTATAAAACCGATTTGTTGGGAAAATTGTGCACACTATACTTAACAGGCAGATACGTATAAATGTTACCAAAATTGTTCGTGTCAGTTGGACAAATATTTGTTAATAATGTATTTGTAATAGTTTGATTGAACAAATATTTTTTAGTGAGCTGGTATGAATATTTTGTTCGAAATGTTTCCGGATATTTTCCAAATTAATGTAAATGTGTGGAATGAAAAAAATATTATCTTTCTATAAATAACTATATTGGTGAGATGCAGATCTGCATATATACATATCTGCATATCTGCATATAGCCATATAGCTTACAGAGCGTAACATTATTTCCCGACTGTAGGAAGTGTATCGTTTTCTAAGGTAAACGACACACATTGGAAGTTTACGATTTCGTTCCATCTTTGAACAACTTTATATGAAAATTCAATGCGACACGTGGGGCTCTACAACTTTAGAACTAACATATTTACGAAGCAAATGTTTGACATGAGAATATTTTAAAGGAATTTATTTTGCTCTCACTTTGGACAAATTGAAAGAGTGTAAAGGATTATAAGACAAATCTTATTGCAATATTTATGGAATTATTAAGTAAGTATTCACTGACGCGTCGATAGAGAATAAAAAGTTTGAAAAATAAACCTTTAGGGAACAGTGAGCAAAGTTCCCTAAGAAAAGGAGGACCCTCCGACCAGGCGAAATGATCATGCCCGGCGGGCTTTCTGCCCAACTGTTGTACGTTGGGATTTTCTATCCATGTTAATTCGCATGTGCGATGTAGGATTTTTATGACGTCATCCGTTGATTTGCTCGTCGGTAGTCTATGTGCGACTTCTGTCATCTGTCACTTGTCATGTGTCACCACAAACCAAAAGTCATAAGCAAATTTAAAAAAAAAAGCGTTGCACCACACTAGGATTGTCTCTTGTGTCGTGGGTACGTTTACAAACATACAAGTTCACATACACATGACACCCAGACCCGAAACAACAATTTGTGGATCACACAAAGATTTGCTCCGTGCGGGAATCGAACCCGCTACACGTTGCGCGGCTGCCAGTTACCCAGCCACCGCGCCAACCGTGCAGTCTGAATTCAATTAAAACTTCAATTAATTTTGACAATTTCAAATATCACATCTCAAATGCATGCTGAAGTTGGAATTGTGTATGTAATTAAATAGCAGGAGTGTATCTAATCAGAGCGCGGTATAAACTGGCAACTAGTTAGTCTAGCTGCCGCCGTGCCTCGGGGGAGCCATCCAGCAGGGTTTGTCTTCCAACCGTCACTCAGTGCACTTACATCGGATTACCTGCGCCACTGGGAAACTAGTCGCAACAATAGCATCGAGTGGTTGCGACACATGTTTAGTACGTACTTAGACATACGATTACATTATTAAATAGGTACCGTAGGTAGCACTTGTGTGTCTGCAGTTTCCGTGTGATTATTTTTCGAAGATATTTCATTTGTTAGGTATATAAATAGGCTGAATGAACTCAATATAAAAATTATTTACCTACATACTAGTAATGTACAATATTAACGGTTCATTTTGGTATGTTATCAAAATTATCAATATTTCCCTTCCTTAAGGAAAAATTTAAAATTCACTTTGACTTTGCTGGATTTGTTTAAAGGTCCTCTCGCGCTTTGTGGTCCTTTGAACGAAATACGACGTCTAACAGTTACATCAGAATTAGCCGTTGAGCAAAGGTTTCATGTGAGCAGTCACACTCACACAGCTTGCTCGTCCAAAATTATTTCGTAGAATAACGTCTAACAATTTGTTTGAAGAGAAACTCAAAGCGGACTTTGATATGTTGTATGTTGGTCAAAGTAATGAAAACTCTTCACTCTCGTGTTATTACTTGACATTTCAAAATAAACATTATATCATGCAATGAGTATTATGTATTTAGATAAAATATGGAGCTACATTTTACATCATTATTTATCAAAGAAAATGTTTTCTATTTAATTCAAAGAGTGCAGTGTTCTGTGAAAACATGTTTAGCTTAGTTAATGAAAGTTTAACATGCTTCTATTTTTCGCAAGCGTCATGGTAAACAGTCTGCATGATAACTAATCGGAACCAACATATTTAAGATATGGCTAGATGCCCTGAGATAATTTTATTGGGGACAATATCTAATATCTGTTCTAAAAACCATACCTTTCATTTCGAGAACCTTGGGCTACTTAGGTGTAAGTCCCTGTATACTTCTGGTAAAATAATTTTCCTAATCGATCGATCGTGCTGAGCGCCCCTTACCTACGCTTGCGACAACTCATTCAATGAGTCAGTAATCATTCTGAAATAAATTTAAATTAATTTGAAAGGCATACTGTAGACATACTCAGTCTAGTGTTCCTAGTTTACTGATTCTTCTTCTAAGTAGAACAAAGAATTTAAAGTGACGTCACGAAACTATGTCACTTTTATTTCCTAGACTAACTAAACTCAAAGTGCTGGACTTTATTGCCTTTTATATTGTTTGAATTTGTTAAGATTTTATGTTAATTGTGAAAGTTTGCTTTTGTTCTTACGAAATTGGGAATAAGGATAGAATAACATGTTCTTATTTCGGGATACTTACCTATATTATTTTACGTATGGGTATTAGCTTACAAAAATGGTTACTTACCAAAAGGAAGCTGGTCATATTCTTTATCAGAACGATGAGTACATAAATGTAATCATATTTCAAAGGAGGAGCATTCATTCGCAATCAAGTCGGAGCGCGGAGTGGCGAGAGTCCGCTTGCCGCTTGCCGCTCAGTAAGAATTACGTCCATGTTAATTGCAAGGTTTAATTACGTACTCTCGCCGCTTACTGCTCCGAGCGAGGTTCCGGACTTATTACAATAGATTCTATTGTGATTTTAATGAAGACTTGCCATTATTTGCTTTACAAATAGAGATTATTGGAGCGCGCTCCCAGGAGTAAACATGCTATTAGACTATAGTGTTCAGTTCAACCGTGTACTTAGTACTTATATGTGTGTAGACACGACAATCACATATTACCTACTTTGATTCTTCATATTTATGTACAATTAATTTTATTATAGACCCTGTAGCAATATAACTGTGCGCATAGCAAAGCTTGCAGATGATTGGCTTACTTTGTGAGAGCGATAACTCTTGTGTGTCGAGTTCTCGAGCACACAGTCGTAAATACGGCAGACGGAGAACGGAGTGTTACCAAGCAGATCCTATAAACTTTTATTTTATCGATCACTTCGCGTCAGAATCTGGTTTTCGTTACTCCACCGATTACTTTGTCCTTCGGCCGTACGTTACGTGACCACCAGTCAAGTCACTGGCTAAACGTCGTCTTTACTAACATTAATTTGATTCAAAAGGGGCAAGAGTTAATGACAATTGAACTAGCCGAAACGAGCCTCGTGTTTTAGATGTACAAACTTAGGTGGAATGAAAAACTTAATGACGGACCCGAGTCTGCAAATGAAGGTCTTATTGAGCTTGCCGGTTAGGTTTGCGTGAACAAAATAGGCTTTTGGCGATGATTGAATGGGGGAAGGACGGATGTTGGACACATGCGTAGTATAGATAGTTAAATGCTTCCTTTTCCATTGTTTGGTTTGCTTTGAAAAAGATAGCATGGGACTGGACATTTTTGGAACATTGTTAGCTTATGATGATTCGTTTAGCACTAATTATACTCAATATCACATAGGAAAGTAAGTAAGTATGTTTTTATTTTCTTTCTTACGGTTCATGTCTTTATTTCCACCAGTTTTACCGTTATTTTACAAGAGATATTATTATGTTTTCCATATTTGAATATTTATTATTCAGAAGTTTATAAACATTGCTTTCTGCTCTCAGAGAAATAAGGTCATGCTATAAATAATGCGTAGTATGCGTACATATTTGAAATGATCACGTGGCTCTCGCTGCCCGTGAAAGAAAGAAATTCGACCAACCTTAATATTTTTGTAAAAGTCAGTGTACACGCTCTAAAATATTTGCCTCCTAAAGCCAGAGTACATATGGTATTGCAGTATCTCGTTTCCCAATGTCTGCAGTTTCCTCAATATTGTATGTACGAATCATTACCTACTGAATTATAAGTAAGTTGCCCCCACACTCGGCCTCACTCTCAGCTTTTATGAACCATAAACAAGGACCCATATACTCGACAGATTTTTTATTCTAAGTACGTCATAAATTACAACTTCTTTATAATGAAAACACTTAAAATGAATGTTGTCGCCACTTGTCATTTTATTATCTGGAAACACATTATTTTCTCCATAATCTGTGGTTTGAGATGTCATTATGGGTTTTAGATTGAATAATGAAATTAAATCATTGTTACTTATTAAACGCATATATTTATTGGCTAAATAAATTAATAAAAGAAAGTACTTGTCACTTGTTGACTTGACTCTGACAACTACTACCTAAATTATGGGTCTCCTCTACAAAAAGGGGTTTGCCAAAAATGCCACCACTTGCAAGCGGGTAGGAGATTAGAGTTGAAAATGATTAAGCTTATCATACAGCCCTGCTACACAGTCTGTTAAATATTAACCATGTCTATGTACATCCTTTATTGACGACACCCGTGGGAAGAGGCAGGGTGGTGACAAACACTCTACTCTGTAGTCACCACACAGCTAACCAACTCAAACTAATTTAATAAAAAATGGTTAATTAAACTCAGGAAGGTTTAATTAAACAAGGCAAAATCCCGGAACATACATTGTTTGATGGCGAGCAGTAGCTATGTGCTCGAGTGCTGTAAGACGGGCGCGAGCAGTCGGCGACTTACACCCTCATTACATGGCGGAGTGACGAGTGACGCAGAACACTGCGAGAGGCTCGTTCCCTCGTTTAATTCTTTATTACACACTGAAATTGGAATTCTGGCATGCGTCATGCCGCAAGATGTGGATGGCATATTAACTGCTTCTATACGAACGTCTTGTGTATTGAATGTTTGAGTGGAGAGGAACCTTGCTTTAATATTTCATCTCAGTTATGATACGGCTAACAGTTTTAATATCTCCTCTGTTTATTAACTTCGACTGGTTTGTCTGTTAACCAGTTTGTTGGCACAAAGCTGCTATAGCTAGTTTAATACGTAAGTATCGACAGACTTGATTAATTACGTGTCCTTGTGCATAATTAAAAACCTTTGGCCATCATTTTAAACATTTTACATAATATTATCTTATTTGTAGTTGGATTAGCAACAAACACATTAGATTATTGTCAGTGAATAATACTTTTACGAGTATATCAAGGTTTTATGTGTTTTTCCTCATTATTTCCTTAAGATGATAAATTGCATCTGACTGTCTTTGACGTCAACATTTATAAATTAAAAAAGGAACAACAGAGAGAAGTGATGTAAGACACTATAGTGTAGAGTAGAGATGTAGTGATGTACCGCTGCCCGCTGTCGTATCTGTCGATTTGCTTCCAACAAACTCGTTAAGGGGACGACTCGACGACTCCGCTCTTAAACTTTGCTGAACGCGAGTTTAGACTGAGTTACGATTATAAAATTTGTTCTATTGGGGTCATTGAAAACTTTGCTTGGGAATGCAATCTTCAAGCGGAGTTTATGTAGAGGTGATTACTGAAGATTGATGGTACGACGGCCATAATGTAGAGCACCAATTTTCTGTGATAAAAATTATTTCTATCTCATGTCTTTGGCCATAATTTTATGGGATTTGATATAGGTAAAAATGTACCAAAGTAGACAGAAATGAAAGTATACGTAATGAGTATATTTTTCCAGTTAAGGTATCAAAAATACCGATAGGTTAGTTAGCGTGGTTATCAAAAGTACTGATACGTTAGGTTAGATATAAGTAGGTATATTCTTTCCCAATCCGCAATCAGCTGTGAAAAGAATCATTCTTGATTGTAGCATGGAGATCAGATTACTTACACCTAGTATTTGACATAGGTATCTACATACTTAGACGGTTGATGAGCGATAACTTTCACATAACAACTGCTCCGAGCTTAAGTCTGACGTAAGCCAATGGATAACTAGGGATGGATGGCTAATGAAAACTTGGTCGTATCACTTTTGTATAAGGATAAGCTCTACTTTGTTAAAGACTTAGATAGTGAGGGCTTATAAATAGCTTGGTCGTAGTTTCGCATTTGTGTCAAGTCTTGGTAGGCGTCGACCACAGCGGCTCGGCTTTCGGCTTTCGGCGCGAGGCCGCGTGGCGCGCGGTTAGCGCCCCAAACCACCCATCTGTTCCTTGTTTATGGCTCGCAACTTTACTGTTACTCTGGCCGAACGTTCCTTTAATCGTTTTATTACTTTTTGTTATTTATTCCTATGCCAAATAACAAATTCTGCTGAACGGACAATTTATAACTAGTAAATTTTGTTTTTAAATCAGTTGCAGAGGAAACATAAAATATATGTGTGCGAGCTACAAGCGTAAAATGTGAGGATTTCAGCTGTGAAACATAAAGGCACGAGTGTAATGGCGGCACGTGCATTGGGCCGGCGCCGGCGGTACTCAACATTTCTAATCTGCATCCCACTCTAATTACAAATGTTTCGTTTATTTGTCTACTTAATTCATCAAATAATACGATAGACAGCTGAAACAAGAATATATTCAATCATTTTACAAAAAACAATGGACACACAAAAACCTTAAAATTATAAAAACTTTCTCATTATAAGTAAGTCAGTGATGAAGTCTGAAGCTAATGTCGACCCACTTTACATCGGCCTTGTATTTTTAACACAATTAGTTGGAACGTTTCATTTCGTTTCTTCGTCACTCAGTTGTAATTGTTGGCTATTTATTATTATTATCTCCAGCTATAATAATAAACAAGCTCCGGAGTTTTGTTCATAAATCACAGGAGTTTCCTAACTAGGACGAGAGTGTCACACTTTCTATTTTTGCTCCTTCCAGGCGATATTATTTATTAGTGCTCATACAATAACAGCGCAAAGTATCGATGATTATGAGTCTACCTATATATTATTGTCTCAAGTCTAAAGCATTTTGAATTTGCGACTGCAGTAAAGTCTAAGTGTGAATTATTTGTTAGAGAGACAGTCAGATTATAAATGTTTGTGAATTTAAGTATCTTAGGTTACCAGTTCAGTGGAAAACTGTGTTAAGTTATGTATGTAGCTAGCAACTACCAAGTTTCTGTCGGTAGCAGTTTAGTTGCTCACTCACGTGCATCCCACACCCATTTCCTCTTGGTGTAAACAGAGGTAATTACAATCAAATGCCACGGAGCTACTGGGTGATTGACACGTTATAGGTAGCGGATACATTAGTGAAGCGTTAGCGACATAGAAAATAATACTTAACTAAGTACGCCAGAATAGAAGTAGGTTAATATTTTCTCATCAAAAACTAAGTTTTATACCAGAAACTAACGTTCAAGTCTTCCGCAATGATCATTTTAGTATTACCACTACAATATTTATAGCGCCGTTAAATTCGAAGGGATAAGTAAGCAGGTGGTAATCCGAAATTAAGCAATAAATGTAGGTACTAAGTCCTGTACGATAATGGCGGACTATGCAAAGATATTCTCTGAAGATTGTAAACAATGTATCCTCGCTCCTCTAAATATAAATCATAACCATTGGCAGTGCAAGCCAAGCGTAGGCGGGCGCCCACGGACTAGCGTTTCTAAGACACCGGATAGCTTGTGGAAAAATTATGTCTCGAGCTGAGATCGGCTAAAAATATTACATAAAATCTTGTCTTTTAGGCTTCTTCTTTAATAACTGGTGTTTTGTATAGCTATGGCAGGAACGCTATTTTAAAATGAAACCTGTAACGAGTAATCACAAAGTATAAACGTAAACTACATTCACAAACCAATAAAATTAATCGACAACAAATAAATTGTGGTTACATTACACCGCAATTGAACATAATCAAAAATATATTCCAAATAATAAAACACGATAAAGACTCAATATTATGGAGAATGAACCGAAATGTTTATTTAATGTCGGGCTCACACACAATGGTCACACCTGCGCCTCGTTTATAGCATCAATACGATACTCAATTGGTCTTGTCTCTTGTGTACTGCCGTCTCGTATTTGCCGACATCAATCGATATTAATAAATCGTTGCGACGTTGTCTCCGAGCCTTGGGGCGATGCAAAAGCAATTTGTGTGCAGTGTAGACTGCCGCTTGTCGCTGTCACCTAGCAGTGTGTCCTCAACCTTAATGTGTCGTATGTTTGCCCGTTCGATTTACGTGTGACATGGAAGACGCACCCTATCATCCTTTCAGACCGTCACATTAGCTTTGCGAATTCATTATAAACTTGATGGAATACTTATACGGTTATATTGAGTTGGTATCTTTACTTTCTAGTACGTGAAGGTACGTACGAGTCTCTAAAATTTACTTTGCGCTGTATGTTTTCGTGCCTTCCTTAGAGCACAATAAGCTTTCTACCAATTTACATTTCAGATCAATAACATAGAATTAGCAAATAGTTTTTCTCATTTTAGAATTAAACATCTAATTACAGGCAAAAAGAATGCATAATTCGAACGAAACTTAGTGTTTGGTACATACTTGATCACTCACAATGGAAAACTTTGTTAATGCCAAGAGATTAACCACGCCTGTTCCGGCTATGTGTTGGACTGATTCCATAAATCAATTTAGTATTGCTCAGAAGGGTGTAAATCGGTATCGAAAATGTAATTAGTACGGAAATGTGAAGGGCTTGTTGTTAACATGATGATATATGTGTGTATTTATAGAAATATACTCTGTTGTTATGGCAATTAGGTTGATAGTAGGGCACAGTAACCAATTTGCAAATAGCGTGTGCAGCTTTTTGCTACGAAATGTGTTGGCCGCTACGAAATTCACTTTAATGCTACGAGAAGCACGTTCACTGCTACGAAATCGTAACTACGAACGCTACGTTCGCTGAAACCAAATGCAATCTTGCTCTTTCAAATCATCACTTATTGTATCTTTAGATGTTATTATAGTTCAATTGCATAAAACTTCTGCAATTTTAGATTGTATATCTTATACATGCACATGCAATTATTAGAACATACTAAAATACGTAACTGAATTTCTTAAAACTATAAATAAATTAATTTATGTGCAACTTGTCAATGCTAGCTAGTAGTACTCGGTACCAGGAGAACAGATTGATTGATTGGATTGGCGGCATCTGGTTGTGTGATTGAACCTCCATTTGGTTTGCTGTAAAATTTTGTTATTATGCTGTGTGATAAATATGGAAGCTTATTGGGATCAGTTTTTATCTCTTGGATAAAATAACGAAATAGCATTCTACTTCTGTACTTTCAAGAATAAAATTACACGTGGAGAATACTGGGTTTGGTTAGCATATAAACTCACGTGGATGGACACACTCCGAACCCGTTTCTAAAATCAGTCACGTTGCGTTTTAAAACCACTAAGTTATTTATGAATGTTACAACTAAAAATACCCAAATGCCCCATCCACCCATCAGGTATACAAAGAGACTTCCAACAGCTAAACACATCGAGCTCGTCCCATATCCACATTGTATATTTTCGCGTGAAATAAATCCTCTTCATTTTATTTATGGTAGCGGTCATATTCTTTTTATAGGCCGGCTATTTTCGTCCATTGGTCGGCTCTTTATAGCCTAATAGATCCGTAAGCTAGGATAGCCTGCTGTGGATCCCCTAGGATAGTCTAGGACATAATAAAGAGGGAGCTTATGAAAATCTCGATGGAACCTTCCATAACACTCTTCTGTCCGTACTTTCTTCAAGTAATTCTATTTGTGGGTTAGTCCTGTGTGCTGGCTACATTAATTATACAGTGTGCACAATTTTTCACGAAGCAACTGCCGCCTGACCTCTTCGATCCTCGGGGAAATCATGGTTTCCTAGTAAGATGTTATCATGGCACAAGTTGTAGATATGCCTGGACCTGAGATACGGTCCCTGAGCCGACTGTGTCCACATGTACGGGGAAACTAGTCCCAGTCGAGGTCGCAGGATGTACTTCATTTAATTGATTGCTCTTTTTATAGCTTCGACGTGGTATGGGATGACCGTGACTCAGCTTTTGGGGAACTGAAGGATTACAAGCTACTCTACTTCCTGCAAGACGATACTATTGCCGTAAAGGTGAGTCTTCATTTCTAAAATTCAGGTATTCTTTTAGTATTCATGACGCAGACAAAAAATAAACAATCTTCATTATTTAGTATTTATTGCTTATGAAATAAGATCCTACTACGACAACAGACGTCATTCAGCTCTAAATATAGTCTAATAACAACAGCAATGTACTTCGGTACAATAATAATTTGTACTAAAATAGCACAAGTTTAATAGTCGGGATGGGGCGGATTAAAATAGTTAAACCTATTTGAGTCTACCCCATACTAGGAATTGGATTTTCCATTTCGAACAAAGTTTGAAGAACTTTTTACATACGTATTTTCAAGTATATTTTTCCTTCAGTTCGTTATACACTAAGTACCTACATATGGAGATAATAATATATAGCTTACTGAATATCGTTTTCAAAGGCATGCTTAAACTGAAATGTCAAGATGAAAGCAATTTTGATCTTTATTCTTTAAGCCGGAACGCAGATCCAAGCGAGACACAATGTGTTTTCTATTGTGTCTTATATACGAGAGGATAAGGACTTAAAGCCTAAGATTGCATGAAATTAAGAAAAGCTTTTCTCTTATAACTTAAATGCTGCCATAGTAACATCTAAAACTTTAAAGCGCTCCTGAGGATACTAGACGAAACTGGGTATATACCTTCAATATCCAAGAGTAAGAATCCTGGTTAAAAATACTTATACTCCAATAACTTGTTTGACCCAAAAATATAATAAAAAAGGAAAAAACATTAGAAATTAATTTAGCCAAGATTAATTAATAAAGCAATAAATACCATCGCTATATTTATATAACTGGCTGAACAAAGGCGAGCCATAAAAGCATTCAATAAGCGCGGGTAAATTTAGGGTTTAATTTAAAAACAAGCGAGGGGCCTTGGAAAATCAGAGCAATGAATATTTATGTGGGCCCTGGCAGGACGCACTCCAATTACGAACGCTCAATAAAAATTCCTCAGCGTCCGCGTAGACGTGTGGGCACTTATCCCGGTACTGTACCTCATTAGTAATTAATGCTTCATTAGTTATAGCGCCCTCGACCACTGCCAAGCTAAATCGTCCCGGGATTATATTTCTTACAAGATATTATGAGGCAGTCTTTTTGGGATTTCTATGCTCAATTGTAGTTTCAATGTGTATTTATTTTGTAACTATAGTTTTGACAAAAATTGTGTATAGATATGGTTACTTTATAAGTTACAAAATCAAATCTTCCTATACTAAGTCTTATCTGTATTCACTCAGGAAATCCACGACGGGAAGGGCGGAAAAGATCCTTTCCCGATGCTTCTAAAGAAAACAAAGCTGCCTAAGAAGTGGAAGGAGAAGCCTGGTAAGATGTTTGTGCTGAACACTATACTTTAAACCAGGTCGGGTAGACGTGACGCCTTCAACTTGAGCCTTATTGCTAAATAATACAGCAGTAACTATTCGTAAGTGGTAAGTGATCAAACACAGATCGTAACTCGGCTCACTGCCCCAACTCGAGTGAGGACAAAAACCTTTAATGGTCTTTCAATGGTGCTTGTTAGGTGCTGCGAAAATGCCGATAAAAAGTGGATGTGGTAATAATATGTGCCCGCCCGGGCCGGGTGCGCCTGTGCTCACATAGCTATATCAAATTCCGTCACTGTAATGACTCAATCACAATACTCGAAAGGCTTAGAAATAATGTATTTTTATTATAACACGTCTTATTTTTATCCACAGCAAAATAGATAACGGTGTAAAATCGTTTATGATCAAATTTCTTCAAAGTAAATATATCCTAAAATATGTACTTGAATATTATTAGCATAGTTTTAGTGACGCTGACCTACATGTCTTTAATAGAGCCCTCGAAAAGTTCTGGATAGTTTCCATTTCATAAAACTACAGGAATTCACGGTACCTAATCCTACTAATAATTATTATCAATGTGAAAGTTTGTGTCTTTCACGTCAAAACTGAAGGGATCGAGATGAAATTTGGAACAGGGGTTAATTATTATCTGGAATAACATATAGGCTCATGGCTTATTATATCCCATGGGATCGCGGGTGGAGCCGCCATTAGAATATAATGTAAATAGTGGAAAATAATCCGTAACTAATTATACAGAATGAATAATTTAAAGCAAAACACCTTATATCGTAATAGGTCAATGGGGCTTAAATACTGAATAATTGAGAATAGAGGAGGTATTATGATAAAACGTTTTCCATTTTACAAAAAGATTCGTTTCCGCGTTTTTAACATCACAAATAGCATTCCAATGTTCCATTGTGCCGGGGCAACGCGGCCGGCCGCCCGGCCCTGCTTAATCCCTACAGGCATTTAGCTTAAACCGTTTGTCTTCTGCACTTAACAAACAAAATAATATTCTTCATTTAGGAATTAGTTTTGTAACGAGGAAGGTACTAATGGTTCTAGTTTCTCTTCGAATAAGTGGTACATACGCAATAGTTAAAATTTTTTCGAGTAGAATATAGGTAGAAGAAATACACACTTTAATTTACCATTTACAATTACATTACAATAGATGTCTATTTCAATAGGTAATGAACCAGGGTTCTAATATGCAACCAGTCTAGAATATTGATCGAATAAATCCAAAAACATATATTTAATCCGACCTGTAAACTCAATAAAGCACCCACGATTACATATCATACAGTTAATTACAAAATTAGATTGAGTTATAAGCAATTAGCGATCTAACAAACAGGGATACCTCTCTTTATATTAATAGCTTTTAAGGAGATTAAGCTATGAAAGTTTGAGGAGTTACCGAGCCTCGAGTTCGACTTCTTCGCCGGGAGATTATGAATTATTGCAGACTAGCAAAGGCCGTCTGAGAAGCCTTTGTAATTTGTTGTTTGTTTTCCCAGAATTTAATTAATGAATACGGTAACCGATATACTTGGCGGGCCATGAATAGAGCCCCTCTTTAGCTTTGCTTTGTAAGATAATGCGATCCGTTTGATATTAAATATTATGTACAACACTGCAGTCTATGATATCTTCTGACTTTGATTTTCTATCTTAATTGGACAAGTTATTTACATTTTGTAGCGGCATGGTATTACTACGTTATGTTATGATATTAGCTAAGTTCATATATATAAAAGTACAATATTCTGGTGTATGGTGAGTTCAAGTAGATGACCGGTCAATAAATCTGTGATTAAATAGAAGTGTATTAGCCTATGGGGTTATTGCCAATAGCCTTGGCCTTTCAGTGGAACCTTGATAGATACGTCCGGAAGATTGACAGTGTATGACGGCCAGTATTGGCAAAACGTAACGTGGACGTGGCGACCTACATACTGCAGACAGGTAGTAGAATAATAAAAGGTGAAATTGTGTTATTGAACTAGTCTGAACGAGAATGACATTAGTAAAGTATCGACGCTTAGTTATATAGGTACTTAACTTATATAATTTTATACGTTGTAAAAATAACAGCAATACCTTATATGTCTGGCCTGAAAATTGTAGTACTACTCGAATGTGGATTTTCCACGTTAGCGTCAATAAAAGAGAGCAACAGCGTAAATAAAATGTATTGGAGCGGTGCACAATTGAATCTATAATAAAGCCACCTCGCCCCACATCCCAGGTATTCAAACAAACTTTGTAAATACAGGGTGTTATATTGCCGCTGTTTCTACAGCAGGGACTTAATCGAATGTCAGTCGGTGATGAATGCTTCTGACTCAATATATTCTATTGGTAGTTCCGTCGTTTTTCATTGGAGCAATACCGTCCCATGTGGCAGGACGACAGCTCCTACCTAGCCGCTTTAGGTCACAGATTTATGTACGTATGGCTTTCCTCGCAATTTGCCTTTATTGCCTGAAACTAGTGATGTATTTTGCCGGTAAGTACAGAGTGCAGTCATGGATTAAATTTATTACACCGCACAAAGGTACTGAAAGTAAAGCATTTCTGAGATTACCTTCCGCCCCCAAACATGAACCTTCGCCATTAAAAGGTCAGTGCTGAAATGCCAAATGGATGTTCGTCAGAATGGTGATTGCATTAGTTAAAAAAGATATCTATTTTTAGATATAACCTACACCATTTTGAACTGTGGTTAAAAATAGTGAATATCAACGATATCACGTTCGTCCACAAAGTAGCGTGAACCTTATTAACCCGTAACTTTCTTAATACAAATTTATTAGCTACGTGTGCTTTCGCCCGCTAAATAACTGCAGGGTAGGCTTGGGATAATAAACGGCTGTAAAACGAGGGAAGAACGATACATGGCTGTGGTACAAGTACGTATTACGACATTTTCTTTGCTGCGTCACTAATATTAGAAAAGTTAATTACTATAACTATCATATTTAGATAGATTGCACATCCTATAATGATAGCTTTAAGGTTTCATATACCATAAAGCTCAAAATCTTTCTACGTAAATCAAACAAGATTTCAGAAGGAATTTTCAATTTCCGTTCGGCGATTTTTCTCCCAGCTAGTTTTATTCCCTTTTAAAAAATATATAAATTGAAGAGTGTAAAGGTAAAAATGATTTGTATAATCCAATATCGAATATCGATGTAGCCATTCAACGTCTTTATGACGCCGAAGGTCACAGGAGCGACCCTCCTCAATGCTGAATGCTTGTATGAAAGTTAACCTTTGCGATTAGGGTATAGCTGTTACTCATAATATTCATACTGGCCTATGTGACATACACGCAGCAAAATGTAGAATATTTTCCTCAGTCAGCTCGTGTGGTATGAATATTTTGAAAGGCGCTTCTTATATGTTTGGCGGACCGATCTCTCTTCCATGTGTGGGTGGAATTTACTCTTTGTTTACAATCTCTGTCGTACCTTTGTGCGTAGATGAGTAGTGAAAGGGTTCTTGATAAATAAAAAGTCAGATTTTTATTGAGTATGCTATAAATGGAATCTAGTCTCTTAGATAAGTTATTTTGAACTTAAATGTGGTATAGATAGAGTCGTTTTGTTTATGGTCTTCCGAATAATTTATAATCATAACTGAGTGTAACGAATTTTCAAAGATGGTATTGATTAAGTTAGCATTTAGTACTACATATTTTTAATACATCATATCCTATACTCCACAGTGGCCTTCCCATCCACGGTGCTGGAGACGACGGAAGAGGAGGTGACTACGGAGTACTACGCTCCCCAGGACCTGATCGTTGGGAATACAGTCTTCATACTCGGGAGACGGTTCCTCATATGCAACTGCGATGCCTTCACCAGGAAATACTTCAGGTGAGCAAGGCATAGATAGAACAGAAATATTAGGTTATCGGGTGTGTATATTGAAATACTAAATCTCAAACTGCGCAATGAATGTGTCTTTCTTAAGACAGATTTGTAGAATCGCATACATAATAAGGCATTATTAAACAAATCTCATATTGTTATGCAGTATCACGTCACAAATCAATATACTGGTTCGAAATTCATACGTAATTATTAAGAAGAGTATATTATGTAGTTGTAAACAACCCCATTCATATGAACAATAAACATTTATATTGATCAAAGTTATGATTCGTAAAAATATTAAGCATTTCATACGAGATGAAGTCCATAAAACCTATTACTGTTTCATTATCAATTTTATTGTGTTTCCCTTCTCATTTTGAGCAATATGTGGGTCGTTTGTTAGCCTACATTTGATTCTTGTACATTAACTATACTTTTCCCTTACAAAAACATAAACAACAAAGTTTTTCAGTTATTACAAACATTTTAGATTCGTATCTGTATGTATACGTAAGCATTACCTACGGGATCACTGAATGATTTGCAATAAAACTGAAACAAAAAACAAGCTGCAAGTACATAGATATAGCTTCTAAATAAAACAACTATAAACATGAGAAATATGCTTAGCTAAACGATAGCAACGAAAAAGTATAAAAGAAAAAGGAAATATCACATGTGGCGTATATAATATGAAGTATTTGCTGATATTGTGGTTGTTAGTAAGATGGTTTCCTTTACATATTCGTTAGTGATGTCCCCGCGGCTTGTTGACCGCATGGCTATTTGTCTTCGTCCGTCGTAGCCCTCTGTTTACTCGACTGCACGGGAAATATTGCCATCGCCAGACTACAAAGGGACTGCAATCCCTCGACACGAGCCAAGAAAATACATTATTAATTCACTTTTTTTACCAAATGGCCTTCTTTCAACACAGATTATCTGTTTGTTTTGTTTTTCTTGTCGCAATATCACGCATCAATGTTTTGGCAGCCAATATAGACATTCAATTTTATGTTAACTGCATTCTAGGTTGTTTCCATGTTTCAATCAGTTTTACTGTCTTTAAATGTCATTTGTTTTTATGTCGAATTTCTATATTAGCGTTCTTTATGTGCCTTTAGCACACATCATAAAAATATAGAATGCGGTTGTCATATTACTTACTACTGTTTTTTTCGCTGCTGACTACAAAACATGAAATAAAGTCAATAAGCATTATAAGACATTCGATAGAAAAATAGCAAAATGAATGGTACCCGGAGTAGGTATTGGTAGAGGATCGTCTTTCCTTACATAATGTCAAGTGATATCAGAGGTATACTTATTTGTACTAATAAGTACATTGGTACACTATACAGTAGGTACACTATAGTGCCATATTATACATCTCACCCTTTCCAAGCTAACAATCGTAATATTACGTTATGGTTCTACGATAAACCAGTCTATCTTTACACAAAAACGTAGAAAGCATATTTGATCAAAGGGTACTTTTTTGCAAATACACGATTTCATTTGCACTTTCCCAAGTGCCTGGGGGTTGGGCGAGCCAAGCTTGAACTAGGTGCTACAATATCCATTATTTACAATCGCTCATTCAAAGGGTTAACAGACTATTTCGTCTAGTGGCGAGTTTTTGTAGCAAACGGCGTTTTCCTCATTTCCATGTTTACATTTGCCAAAAGAAAATTAAAAGTAAAGTTGCTTCCCGTTTCCTGGCGGCTCTTTTACACGTTTTTTTCTTCTTCTTTAATGTTAATTACGTCAAAAACTCGGTCGTCTCGAGATTAATATAAATGCAAGACGACCTCGTGTTCAGCTGGACTCGCTTAGTGGAATTAATAGTATTTCGAAAGGACTTGTGGCGGATTTTCTATTAAGAGCTTTCTAAGCGGGTTGATTGCGGTTTAGAGGACGGTGTAGGTAATCAACAGTTCTACTATTTTCTTTGGAGCTAAATATTATTAACAAATAACATTGGAAAAGCTAATGTACTGGGAAAAAAGAATTCAAGCTTGAAACAGTACTGTCTAGTCTTTACGGAATCAAATATGTAGTATGTTTCTAGGTACTTATTATAACATGCTTTCTCATTATACTGATTCAAAATCAATCAGAAAGATGTACTAACTAAAAAAAATCGATGGCAGTAAAAATATCTCTTCAATGTCACAACAAGGTCATTGAGGCAGTTTACATCATGTTTATTGTGATAATAATTTATCAATATTTGTCCTTCCCTCCCGAGCGCCATTAACTAAGCTATTTCCTACACAGATTGGCATTGGTTGCGCGACAAGATAAGAAATTGGAACATTTTTTTCTTTCGCCTCGCTACAAGTGCTGAGCTGTTAAACCCTTCCCTTTAGTACGACATTTGTGTTTTCCGTGGGACAAAAAACAGCTGATACGTTCAATATTTCACTTTCACTTATATCTTCTTTTGTAGTTTCCGTAGTAAGAAGTGTTGCATTAAAAGGATTTATTTGTCAACTCCCAAGTGCCGAAAGGCACAGAGGCAAAAGGGTTTCTTACTCCTTGTGGCACATATTTTCATTAGTTCGAATTTTGATAGTCATATTTCCAAAAAGACTAATAGTTTTTATATGCCCAAAACCTGCTTAAAGAATTACCATTATTGGACATGCATTACACTTAATGTCAGGTTAACCCAGATATTAGCTCCTGTTACCTGCTGAATAATGAACGCCTGATGAATAAATGCGTTTAACGAAAAGGGTTTTTTTTTAAATAAATTCTTCTAACTTATATTAATGACAGATGTGTGGTGTTGACACTCTACATTACAATAATCCCTGTCCATTCGTTTATTCTATTTTGTATATGACAGTGAGTGATAGCAGTGCAGTATAAGCTCTTGACAAAATATTATGGAAATCAACCAAACTCCTAAACATTACACAATCCTCCTAAACCACGAACAAACGTTGAGTTGCACATTTTTTACGATTTATTCATTAACTTTGGTGTGAATACATAATTCAATTTTAATCGAGAGCTAAGATAAAGTCAGCGTTCCGTAGGGCTGTGAGGAGGTCGTAAAAATCTACTAAAGCATGTAAAGCAAGCATGTCAGACTTGAGTTTATCACAGAAACTTGTGTCAACTAGATCATAGGTGTACCTAAGTGGCATATCATCGTTTGCTCAAAGATAAATCCTGACATTAAGTGTGATGTGGAGCGAGGCGTCCCAAGTTGCCGTGAATAGAGCCATGATGATGTTCTCCCCACGGTTAATTAGTGGCATTTGTCTTAATGGCGACATAATAGTACGCCACTATTACGCTATAATTACACTGTTCTACTACTGCTACGCTACCATTAATAATAGATTGTCTATTTTCCAACAAACGATGTTTTCTTGTATTCATTTAGTTTTTTTTTTTGCAATGGCAATTGTAACAACCTCAGTCTCATTTTGTAGATTCAGTTTTAAAAGATGGTGTACCTCTAGCAACTTTGACTATTTTATGAGTCAATTAATATTTTAAAGTGTGCGACAGACATAATTATACGTTTTTAAGCGAATAGACGTTGAGGTTGAAACTAAATGAGCTCTAAAATGAAGGATTTTCATGATAATTGCTTCTAACAAACCTTTTAGCAGTCTACGTGTATTTAACTATACATGTACCGATATATATTTACGTACATAGTCGTAATAAGCGAGTGGGTTTAGTAAAGACTTAATAATGCACTTGAGAATCTCACGAGGTCATTATTTATTGAACTTGATTAATAAGCTACAAACCACTTTAAACCTTAAATAAATTATTTAATAAGGTCTATCTTGAAATAGATTTTAATTATTAAATCTAAATACGTATTTATGCATTTAAAGAGCAGGTTTTTATCTATATACAGTCGTTTAATAATAGAGAACTCGTTGTAAAAATATTTGACGACGAAGCGAGTTCATAGAAAATGTAAGAACGGTGAATTTTTTACTAGACCTTTCCCTGATACAAAGATAACCTTTACAAAGGAGGCAAATCAACGTAATGCATGGAATAGATGTACTCTTTGTAATATACTAAGGCCAATGAGTTACTGTCGGTAATCATATTTCTGCGCCAAAGTACCGCCCGAGATTTGTGCGCGTAACCGAATTAGTGGGATTGATAGCTATATGTTTATTTATACATATTATATTATATTTGTTGTTTTGTATTTCTTGTGGCGTAGCTTAATGTTCACTCAATACTCATATGAGTATAAAAAATAGACGAGACCACTTTTCAGGTTTACTTATAGCTTAATAGTCTTTCCAAATTGGACTAAATACCTATTACCTACCTAAAGAATATCCACAAATCCTTACTACCAATTAATATAATTACTACTTACGAAAAGCCTTGTAACAAACATACTTATTAATAGAAACAAAATAGATAAATTCACTCATTTACATATTTTTCCAAGCACCAAAGACATTCTAACAGCAACCTTAATTACTACGCTTTGATTAAAAATGCTCATATACCTACGATACCTACATTTTAATCTAATATTCAAAGGAATCCCTTTCTAATTAAACACGAAAGCACACTTTTAATCCCTTTGATACGAGCGGAATGTGCTTCAGTCTACCCAAAGACAGAGAAAATAATAAAAAAAGTACAACAATGCAGAGAAAGGAATAAGGGATCTAGTTAATATACGTCCCGTATGAATTTTACAGCAAGATTAAAACGTTCAAACGTTGTCAAAGTGGAATTAATAAAAGTAAAAAACTGCTTTGTGCTAGGTATACTAAGAATTTAATTTGCTTTGATTCGTAGAACAGGGAAGTATTTAGAAGTATTGTGAGTCATAATCATAACTAGCATAGGTAGGCACTAGGTACTCAAGAAATAATTAATTGCATTATTTTTTTCAAGGTGATATGAATATGTGAGTCTCCTCTGTGTTTATAACAAACCATTTATGTCAGTATTTATAATGAGAATTATAATAATTCTTTTTTTTCCATTCTGTACTTCATTGTCACTGGTCAGGTATTTTTTTAACACTGTTCCATTTTCAAAAAAGGCGGCAATAAATATGGCCGTCTTTTTATCACAATTAGGTAGTTTCCTCAATAAAAAATAAATTATTTGGACTTTTCAATACAATGAAATATTGAAAAATAATAACTTTCATTAATAGATTTGCTGTTCTATTTAATTTTCATCATAACGCACTATTTCATATAAATTCCATAGAAAATATTAATTTGTGACGATTCTAAGAAAGTATTGAATTTATTTAGTACAATACTAGGGTTGGTTGGTTATTCTTATGCTATGTTGTTACAATCATTCCGCAAGTTGTAAACTTACCTACTGTTGTACAAATTATATTTACAGTACCATGCTGAACATACAACAACCTGAGGCAATAAAAGTTGAAAAAGAAGCAAAGAAAGAGTTCCCCAAGGTGAGATTATTTTTTTATAGGTAGGTAATACTTACTTAATATTATGTGATAATACATAACAAAATACTGTCTTATACTTAAACTAATTATCCCGGCAAACTTCGTACCGTCTCAAACATGTTTTTCTCAACTTTTAAACCTTTCCTGGACTTCGAACACTTCGACAAATAATTCAAAACCAAAAACAGCTAACCGGTCCATCCGTTTTCGAGTTTTAGCGAGACTAACGGATAACAATTCATTTTTATATACATATTAGAAAAATGAAGAGACAACATCATTAGGAAATTAAAAATGATAATTAGCGAAATTAATCAAATAGCATCTTTTTTAGAAAATATAATGATTTTGACATTGAGTATGTACGCACAATAGTCACACAAAATAGTCAATTATTAATTAAATATTTTTTTTACTTTTATTATTTACATGGTGAATGGAGTTACTATATGTATGTTACTAACCACCTGACTCTCGTCTAGCCTGACGGTCTGCTTCTGCAACATCTCAGTGATGCTCTGGTCGTATTGCTCACCCAACAACACCAATTTGCGAAGATAATAGTATGTAGTTGCTAATGTTTTATTTATGTGTCGGGCAGTTGATTCCACCTCACATCGGTATTGGCTCTCCGGAGGACACCCTGCAATCCTGCTACGGCCTCGTCCCGAAGCCCCCGCACAAGGACATCATCAAATACAACCTCAACGCTAATAAGGTAATCTTTATACAATGAGGACCATCTCTATCTCTATATTACATAAAGTACTTGAGTTATGGTGATATCGTGGTATCTATCTTCTGTATGTACCTATGTAGGTACACCTAGGGTGACTTATGTAGGTAAATATGTTACTAGAGCTGGAAGAGCTAGACAAAAAAAACACCTTAATTTTTTTTCGGATAATAACCTTAAGTAAAGCTCTCTGTCTGAACTAAATATGAGATCTATTTTAATTTGTGTCAAGTTCCTAATACTAGTGGTCGCCTAGTGGTCGAAATTCGACCATATACGATTTAATTTACAATACCACTTAACATACGTTCAAGGATAATTTTTATTTAACTCAAACTCAAACAAACTCTTTTATAAAACTCTTTTCATATGAGACGTGAGAATATCATCGCAATGTCTATCGATTTTGACGTTTTGTCAAATACGATCAGATACTATGCATGTGTGTGTAATGTTTTATTTATTGATTTAATGTACTTTATAAGCATTATTTTTGAAAAATATTAGCGTCCTGTACTTCTCCTACACATAAACTATAAGTGTACTAAATTTTATGCTCCTACGTCCGCGCAATTTTTGTAAAAAGCGGTCCAAAGTTTTTGCATCACGTATTAATATATAGATTTGGTTCTGCTAATCGATTCAAGTTCGAAAACTTAGCCTTTTTTATAGTATAAGTTAGTAAAGGATCAGACGGATCACCTGATAGTAAGCAATCGCCGCCGCCCATGGACACTCGAAACACCAAAGGTGATACGAGTGCCTTACTAACCGTTTGGGGGTAAGGATTTTAAGGGTTATTGGGAAATCTGGGATTGGGAAGATGCCACACTCAAAACTTAGCCTAGTTAAATGTTAGCCGGTCTTTAGGAAAACTGAGCGTTCTTATTCCAAAAGACATAAAGACCCTACTATAATGAAATAACATTGTGACAATGACAACGATGACAAATGAGGATGCCTTCATCATCCAGCAGATTTAATGGCACAGCTATAAAACGAGCTATACAAAACCATTTAATCATGGTCTCGACTTGTATCACCTAACCGTACATTCGGAAGTCAGTTTAAACTGGTTTTGCATAGTTCTATGTGTAACCGCGTGTATTAATGCGACAAGCTCTGTCATAAAATGATTTCAATAGAAGCACTAATTACCCCTCATTAAACTTGCTAATTGACACTGGTCTGTCGTCTAATCCGCAGATAATAATTAATGTTAGTAATCTAATTAGAGAGGGATTGGATTGCAGCGAGTAGTACAATGGAATGATGCTGAATGGGTTTATTCGAATGTTATTATGAAGACTTTGTACTTATCTATAGTTTAGGTATATCAACTCAAGAGGTAGGTCACCTAGAAATTTTAAAGTTTAGAAAATAAATATGAATTAAACTTTCAGTCTAGTGCCGAGAAAATAACTGAATGGATTTAGCTAAAATTTTACACAGAGAAGCCTAGATTAACTACTACTTCGGATTAAGTAGGTATGTATTAGGTACTTTAAAGGTAGGTAAAATGTCTTTGTGGAAGATTTCGTAAGGTTCTTACGTTCGACAATAAAACTAAATGATACATAGGTACGTCTTCGTAGAGACATAATTAGTTTCCATACACAGACAAACAAAGCAAAAAAAGAAATAACAGCGTACGTCCGCAGTTATTTTGATTTCTTGCAAATCATTGTCGTTTAATTGTTTTGTAACAAGACATGCATTTAACTACAGCTACGTAAATGCAACGTCACCAAAAGAAAAAATACTCGGTAACTGTACTGTACCCTTAGTACAAGTTTGCTTTACGTTTAAAGTAATCGAAACGAGAGCGCGTTCGGCGCTTTGATTGGACGGCTCGATTAAACCAACCAATCAGAGCGCCGAACGCGTTCTCGTTTCGATTACTTTAAACGTAAAGCAAACTCATACTAAGGGTACTGAGCCTTGAAATTGTTTAACTCATAATTGATGCCTTCCCCCCATTTGGTATTTAAATGAAGAAATAATAACATAAAATATTTAAATAAAATATGTAATTGTTATCGCCACCGATCCTTTGACGTCAACATTTATTTTACAATGAAATCAACTATCTCTTTTTTGCCCTTCATGTTATCCACAAAGATCTATAATTTTAATAGTTCTATTTTTAGTTTTTAGTTCCTATCTATATCAGTATCAAAATTAAATAAAGTCTGTCCAGCCGTTTTACACATATACGTATAAACATTACAAACAAACTTTTAGTTCATTATAGCATGCGTTCAAAAAACTAGTTGATATTAATAACAGGCTTTTAATCCTTTGGTTGTTGGGATTATTATATAAGAGGTACATTAAAATCTGGTCGCTTCAGAAAGCATGAAACTTCACGAAAACTACCAAAAACTTGAATTGACTGCACAATACTTTGAAAATGTTTGTGAATGTATTTCTATCGGGCGTCAATAATTCTTTGATGTTTAAGTTTCCAAGTTGTCGACTCAATTAAAGTTGTAGCACTGACGAAAGAATTGAGCAGCGAACTCCGAGCGCTATCTGCACGATTCAGATACGAGTAGTTACATAAACATTTCCTGCTAGCAATGCACTTTACTCACTAATACTTTATGAATATGATACAGTTCTCTGTGTTACGATGTTAAAGTAAAATGTAGTTTCTCAGGGTTAATATTATATTCAGGCAATATATTTATCTTAGCGCTATAATGGATCCTAATGGAAGCTACATTTGTCAGATATGCGGTTGTGTTGCACTATCAACGACGCTTTGGTTATGCAAATAAGAGTTATATTACTTGTGTTTGTTAACAGTATCTCCGCTATCTATGCGAGTTGGACTGGATACATCCAGAAGACACCGGTAGAAAGTTTGTGATGTCCTACAGCCTCGCAGACGGTTCTATCAAGATTGGTGAGATTCCTAGAAGGAACTCCGGGATTCGAGAGGGAACGTTCTTAAAATCGATGAAACTGGAGACACCGGAATCCGACCACAACTTCCCAACGTACTTTACACCTGAAAGATTCTTTATCGGTTAGTATATCATGTATCAGAACTTATTAAATTTCTGTACGTAGGGTGCTATAGCGGTTTTCTTCAATATTTTCGTGGTTTTAGGAGCCATAGTGCCGGTATTCAAGCACCGTTTCCGCATAATCGGGTGCGATCTGTTCGTGTACCGATACATGACAGCCAATCCTGAGAAGTTCCCGCAGGAAGTGATCGACAACGTCCGCAATTACCACATGCGCGAGGGCAACTTGAAGGATGAACTTATGGTAAATATGACAGCTACCTACCGTCTATGTCTACTGTCTACTGTATGAACGCAGCAAACCTTTACGTTACAAAGCTTTTTCGACTTTAGTTAAATTTTTCTTCTTATACTTTCATTAAAAAACACAATTATTATATTAAAGGTTAACATAAAATATATTTTTTTTAATTTTAGATGGCTTTCCGCGAAGAACAGACAGCAGAAACTCGTGCGCAACTGGCTAAGATTGGCTCAGCGGCGGTTGCGGAACCGAGTGCAATGGAGCGTTGTCTGGCCGCGCTGGACGTGGTGGAGGGCAGCGCCACTCCGCCGCGACCTCCCACTCCTCCCATGACAACAGACCGCATCTCTTACGACGACTCGTTGCGATACACACGACAGAGGTACGATATTACTTTTCAACTAAAAGAGGCTTAAAATGAGTACGATGACGCTTTTTCATCCCTCGAAAGAAAATGCAGCACGAATTTAGGTCCATCCTTGTATGCATATTAGGTAACTTATCTTAAAATCTAGAATATTGCGGTACATTCATCAGTTCTAAAGTCAGGTAGGTTAAAAACACAGTTAAAGGACAAGAGACGCCATAAACTAGACTATTACTGAGATTTTTGCACCTAAAAAGAAATACATTTTATAAGTAGGTATTTATCTACATGGAATTTAATTGAACTTGAGGACTCTTAATCGGTGCACATTGGTGACTACTTATTTGATCAACGAAACAGGTTTAGACTATGAATATTAATAAATGTCTTAATTATAACTTCATTCATCCTTGAGGGTTTCCTTTCCATTCAATATAAAAACAAGTTGGTAGATCAACAAATGTTGCAAAAAATTCGTATGTGTGTTGTTAACTCGTATGTAAATTGTTGCTGAAATGTAATGTGACCTTAAAGTCGACTCTAGAATGATTACCTTTTTGTCATTGATGATCTCTGTCCTTAGAAATCCTTTTTATCAAAAGTCATTGTCCTTTTGACCGACCGTCCCTTAAAATCGTTTGACACATGGATTAGAAAATGCTAGCTTCTGTATTCCGTGGTTTGACAACTCTTAAATCTTTATAAATATAAACAATTGAAATTGAAATTGTGGATTATTTATAAACAGATTTAAATCTTTTAAATAAAGATAAAAATATGTACTACCTTTTGCTTCACACAACATTCAACCATTCCTCCGTTGATAAGGAAATATTAATTCTTTGTAATTGTAAACCTTGCAACGTCATAATAATAGAAAACATAATTTATAGGCGCATTATTTCATTCAATATTTCGATGGCTAGTGATAGTCTGTTATTTAATTCCTTGATTTTACTACAATTTCCTTAATCTTTCATGTATTTAGGTATAAAATGTGATCTAAGAAAGAAAAAAGCTTAAATGCAACTCAAGAAAAACTTACAAGATTAAAAAATGCCTACTCCCACATAATTTCCTTTGGCAACATTGCAGCAAACTTTTTGTGTGCGTTATCTCAATCTGAACCATCATAAATCTCAGATTAGGATCATAGTTAGGTATGCAATATGGAGACATTGTCGATGAAATATCGCCACATTGAGTATTAGATGCTAATGGCCGATTTATTTAGGGATAGTGTCTAGATATGGTCTTTATAAAAAGATAGATTATAAAACTTATCAGACACTTTTTTACTAACGCATTTATCGCATATGCTTTATTCGCACTACGCTGGTATTTTAATCAAGTAACGACTATTTAGTAGCTTTCTCACTTCGATTTTGGAAAAGAAACGAGAGAGAGCTACTTAATTCGTATGTCGCTACTGGACTAAAATACCTACTAGCGTAATGCGAACAAGGCAATAGGGTAAGAAAGGTCATATAGGTACTACGATCCTTATAAAGTTATTTAATCACATTCATGCTTCTGTAAATAAAAGGATAACAGTTAAGAGTTCGTTGCACTTTACACCATGTAGGTACCTATTTTTATTATAAGTTTGATCTATAAAATACCTACCTAATTCTTCCTTCATCATTTTCCTGCACAGCAAACCGACATGCGACAACATAACGCCACTCAAAGGCATTCTGAAGTCGGGAGCAGCCCGGGACGACCACCAGAAGGTGGTGTGCTTCAGTGGCCCCTCTGCAGACGAGCACAGGGAGCCCAGGCCGCAGAAACCGACTTACCCGCCGGGACAGCAGCCTCATTACAACGAGGACGATGATTTCTGTGACCAGTTTAAGGATCCGGTAAATAGTTATTATGCATACGTGTTTATTTTTATTAGTTACAAAGTGCAAGACTTGGTGTCCTACTCACAACCCTCCTTGATTTTGAGTAGTCATCTATTCAGGTAACAAAAAAATCTATCTGAATTTACACATTAAAATGAGGATAAAACAATAAAAAAATATGAATGCACGGACATAAAATAATAAATCCATTAAACGACATAAATGTATTGTGCCTAATAATTCAGAAGAAAACTATGGAAAAGAAAAAAATAATACTCCAATATTCCAAACTTATTTACATAACAGCTTATTTGTATATTGTATAAAAGTTTGTCTTGAGGAACTATATTTGTACGAACATATTATTTTACTTTTTGTCATCTGTCGCACATACGTAGATAAAAGATAATACAAAATATGTAGTAATACAGCCCGTGGACCGTGGACGATAGAAATGTGCTCATGCGTGCGAATGCAATAATTACCTACCACGTGACCAGTATTTAGGTATTGAATGGCAAGGACGTAGAGGCAACTACCTAGCACTAGGAAATACAATATAGGTACCTAGGCACTTAATTATGTTTAACGAGACTTGTGATACTTATAGAGATTTGATTGGAGAGGAGTGGAAGGATAAAAGCCAACCTGAGCAAATCTTTGACATAAGCAAAAACAATCATGTGATTCCACATTCATTCATTAGGAGCTTACTCAAAGCCACAAAGGATACTTTCTATCCCACGCGAACGCGGGCGAAACCGCGGCCATTTATTGTACGATAATTATGCAGGATTTTGAATGTTCCTACAGGATGCAGCGGTGCGCGCTGAACGTCGTGCTCACGATGTGTGTCCGTATGAGATCGTGCCCAGCTCGCAGAACGCGAGGGCCATCGGAGAGGACAAAGTCGAGAAACCGAAACTGCCTGGATACCTCGGCACTTATGGCGTCGACTGCAAAGAGGTACCATACATTCAGACTCAAGCTAGCTTATGGTTGTTGAACCTCCATTGCTGGTTTGCTTTATCTACCCTTCTTACCACTTCTAGCAAGTTTCATTCAGAAAGAAAATTTTCATTGATTTTAAACAGTTTTTGCGCTGAGGTTTTCCATTTCCACAAACGTTTTCATTTAAGGATTATCGTTATGCCTCTCAATAAAATTTTATACTGTCGATGTCGATACGTGGCACCGCGTTACCTAGGCGGTAATACGACTGCCTGAGCTGAGAGACTTCCAGGTATCTTGAGAGAAGTCACGTCTGTAGTTACTTTTAACGTTCGTGTTATAAAGTTATTATGCTTAAATCATTAGTCCCACATCGCTCCTAAACGACAGAATTAAGTATAATTTTGTAATATTAATTTGATATAATACTTATTAGATATATACGAACCAACCTAACCACCCGTTATTTGATAAACAACCTTCGGCTGATATATCACGTAATGGCGCTCTTGTACGGCTTCTACTCGATTATGCAATGATCAGGAAAACGATCAAATAATATGATAATTACTACGATAGGGCTCACGATGACGTCTACTGCTCACGTGTCCGCCATTTTATTTTATCGATCCTTAACTTACCAAATTATTTGGTCCATGGTGACTTTAGTGTTATATTTTCAATCGATAAAGAGTAGCTTATTAAGACTATGTCACATCAAAAATTATCAATTCGATTTGAAAATACGAGGTTAATAACCCACAACCGGTATCAAATTATAGTCTTTATAAGTCCGTTAGGTCACCTTGCTAGATCTACTTTCTTACAAGTTACTGACTTATAGTCTTTGTACTAGGTGCCGGAATATATGAAGCTTGCTCCGGATGCGTACGAGCAAGTGAAGAAGTTGCGTAGAGAGGTCCCTGTGATATCTCCGGCGGCGACGCGTGTGGCGGACTACCCGCGCCTGCCACCAGCGGCCGTTGACACCTGCGTCAACCCGCCACCCGAAGATACCAGCCCCTGCGCCCCACGCAAGGAAGAAGACGTAGCCTTTGCCTGCGGACACGTAGAAGGCAAGAAGCCTTGCTGCGACCCCGATGAAAGAAAGACTGACCCAAATGAAATGATGCCCAAAATGCCACCAGTGCCACCCCAACCTACAATCGTAGAAAATAAAGAATCATGTAAAAATAATTATTTTTAATCACTTTGGTGTGTGCTTTATTAGTAAAATTGCACATTTCTATTATTTGCGTGAATCTCTTAGATAAGGCATTTCTTTGAAATGAAAATTAGAGTTTTAAAACCTCTATTTCCTATCCTTTTACTTCATTACTTTCAACTAGATTTTAACGACAACACAGTACTGACGTTGCAGCCGAATACTGGCTATATTTTTGTAGGTATCCTTGTACACTGTTACTGAGCTATTTAAATGCGGATTTATTTAAATCCTGTTTCAGAAATCATGTAATTTTAAATAAAATTCGATGTTAATATTTTATATTGTGTTTTAATGTCTATTCAATAAGTATGTGTAATAATATCTATTCAAGAGAGAAATAATCGCTTATTTCTTATTTTACGTCGTTACTAAATGTTTTCTAGATTTGCAATATTTATGCTGGTTTTCTAATAGGAATTATTGTTTTATAAGAATTAAAAGAATGACAATTAATAAAACACGTCTGTAGAAAATAGAAAATTTAATAGAATATAACTTAATTTATTAACATTTTTACAATAATACACAAACAGGTAGTATACACTATAAGCTAGATATTTTATCTCGAATAAATATATTAGTGTACGCTCCCAAACACGTGCATAGTAATAGAAATGAAAGAAAGGAATGTCATTAAATAAATAACAAACATATTTATATACAACAATATTTATGGTGAGAATGATGAGGTGATGGGTGAATGAAGTTGCAGAAAAACCAAGTTTTTACCAGTCAAATAAAACGTATTATGTATTGCCATGTTAAAAAAGTATTTTCTTTATTCTTATCGCACGGAAACTATTAGATAAGAACTAGGTTTTTGTTTTAAATATTGGGGTTCCCAAGAACAGGTTTTATCAGCGATGACTGTGAAATAGGGGGCAACCTTTCTTCAAAAAAGATAATTTTAAAATAACTGTAACTTAACACAACCAGTTTAAAACCCAAAGAACCATTTACCATGCATACTAGGTATTTTATTTTAATGTTGGACTAGTGGACTACTGATGCAATATTATTTTAAGTAATCGATATCAAAATTCGGGTTAATAATATTAAAGCTATAAATTGTGGTGTTTTGATCGTCGCAAAAACTTGTATTTTGGAGCCCGTTCGAGCAATCGCAAGGTTTTGCAAACTTTTATGTAACCGTTTGTTGTACCGACCTGACCTAAGCATGCATCTGTTCTTACTGTTTTTTAAGAAAGTTTTTAATTATAATTTGATATCATTCAGTTAACTGCAAAAGTACTTATTTTCAATTACGCATGGCAATTTCATTATGAGTTTCGATGAAGCGTTCGGTCACTTTCTACGGTTATTTTGTAAGTGTATTGAAATACAGATGTCGCAATCTTTACTCAGATAATAATGTTCAGTACTATTGCTTGAGAGATAGTTCATAGTTACAGTTTACTTGAAACTTACTCTAGCAGCACTCGCCTAGCCTATTGGCTCACAGATTGCGAGAGCAAAATCAGCGAAATGACCTTGTCGGACGAAAACATCATCAGTTATTACAACATTATTAGGCAGGTTATGTTAAAAGACATTGCATTAGCACTACACTTTACTCGGACATTGGGATACAATGGCAGCATGATACTGTGTCAATTAGAGGGAGAAGGGTCTATCCCAATTACGGTTCAAGTGTCCATTTGTCCACTCCACCGCGAAAGTACACGTTACGGAAATTCTTATTGTGACCATGAGAACACCGTACATAAGAAAACATAAGATTGATTACAATATACTATATTTTTGTCTTTAATGTTTAATTTGTATTGTCAACGATAGAGGACTGTACTCCTCATTAAAGTTTGGACTACGTCAGGTATATTATCACGAGCACGATGATAGTCAGAGTGACGAACATGCCGCCAAACAAGACGTATTTGTCTTGGGACACTCGCCTCTCAATCAGAGATATAGTCGCATTCGATAAGCCTAGTGTATTGGCTAAGTCTATTAGTCTTCTATGAGCACCTTTTATTGTTTCACGGTTGTACTTTAGAGTCTCCAATATATTTGAACCTGGAACAAATAAAAGTACTGTTAAGATGGCTTCGTCCTCGTTCACACACCAATTAGAAAGCTTCCGGATTATTAAATACCTGTTAAAAAATTAGTGAATTTAAATTGAGAACGATCTACATTTATATCTGTGATGTTAAGTAGGAACGATATACATTTTTATGAGAGAAAATCAAAATAAAACCAGTTTAAAGTTGCCCTTGAATTAAATCTTAAGGCGTCTTTGAATTTACGCGCGAAATAAAAATAAAATAAAAACGTTTCACTTATTCCCTAAAGTCAAAGAACAAATCACACAGGACATTTTGTTTTCTACGCAATGTATGTGAAGAGTATTTAATAAAATAACATAATGAAGACATTGAATCTCCTAAGCAAGGCTGAGCAGATCAAATAAAGGACAAGGTCCCTCTTGGCTCACGATAAGTGAACTAACCTTTCAACTAACTTGCAACTTAACACTGATTGAGAATCCAGCTGGTTGTAGTTAAATGTTGTATATTAACCGGAAAATGTGTCCGAGTAAACCTAATTATAGCAAACCATTTTCCGTGCTCCAGTGAACGAAGTTATAGAATAGATGAACCAGTGACTAACGTTAGTTCGTAGTTCAAGGTTCACATATAAATGGAAATTTTAAATAACATTAAATTCATATAATTTTTATGTTTCCGCACCGCCTCCATAAATAAAATAATTGTAAGTAGGTACGTAATCATGTTTATATATTTTATACGGATTAATGATGCGTGAAAAGCCGGAGCCCTTCTCGTTTCTGTATCAAGTCGTACACGGGGAGGGCAAGTCGAGAGATAAACACGTGCATACACAAACACCTCCTGTGCCACAACCACAATTACAAGGTAATTAATCACATAACTAGCAACTTAAATAAAAATTCAAGGTCGTCGCATTGTTAGAAAAAACATGATTATGTTAAGGCAATACCATTTTGATGTTATAATCACACATTATTTTATTTCAACTACCTACAAGCATCTGATTTGTCACTAACTTTTTATAAATATTAATTGTAAATAATTTCTCATCGCAGATACGAGCGGTGCCGAGCGGGTGAAGTAATCTCGATCTAGGCTGCTTATTCGAAAAACTTTGACTTTGTGTATTAAGTTTACCTTGATACGGAGCGGTCATGTTAGGTGGCACTCCTGTGTCTGTGTTATTTCCGATCTATAAGTGATACAAACAATATTCCTGTTTATGTGTGTGTTGTGACAACTGTGTACAATAACAATTCAAGATGTGGTAAGTTTTTTTGCACAACTCTGTTTAGAACTGCTTTCATTTGTTTTATTTTGAGATAAACGTCTTGCGCTATGTGAATAAGGTAGCTGCAGCCAATTATTTACACGACAAATCGAGAATATAATAATTTCATAGAACTAATTTACAGTGGAACTTAAATCAAATTCCAAACACACAGCTGTTTTGTTTAGGATAAACGTTATCTGTCAGTGAATATCTAACAAATTTTATAATTTTCGTTTAATACAAACAGATACTTATCTCAAATCTCGGTACACGTGAGTATTTTGACAAAACCAAACACAAAACTCGTAACACAACTCAAAATCCATATTGGAAGCACAAATAGATATATTTCTTGGTCTCGTGCGGACCGCAACTAGTTTGGTTTTTGTGTAGGTTTACGTTTGATAATAAAAAAAGAACATGTGCGGTGATGTCAGCGCCACGTAGCGTTGGCATCTAGAAACAGTGACTCGGTTAGTCAGAGTATAGATGTAGGTAGTAGGTAGGTACCTAAGTATGAGCACGACAAATTAATTAACTGGTTTCATTGCCGACCATCGTAACTATGTCGTTCTCGATGGCTAGTTTACTTTGTAGTCTGCACTTAAATGAGCCTAACCAATAAGGTGATCTGGGTTATGGACTCATAAATACATAAAATAGTGGATAGAGGTAAACTGTCCCACTTTTGGCCGACATTGGATCACTATCGGTCTATCCTAACTAAATACATAACGTCTACCTATGTCTGTATTTTACGTCCAATTACGCCATAGGCAATGTATTGCCAATTAACCTATAGACAAATAAGCAATAAATTATAGCACGGACACGGGCCTATTATTAAATTGGCTACAAAGTAGCATTTCAGTAAGTAGAAACTCAATAAAGTTAATATTCGGATTTTAAATGTAGCCAAGAAGTGGTACCTACTACATTCATAGTAACGAATACTGATTATGTCACTATTATTTTTACCATAAAACCAATGATATCTGTACCTACAGTAGCACGATAAAATAGTAAAAACGCCTACCAAAAATGCGATAGCAATTATTTTATAATCAACAACAAATAGCAAATAACTAAAAATTTTATGTACAGTATGTATGGTGTGTACATGATAAGTACATGAATCGGAGATCTAAATATGTATGTATTCTCAACCTATTCCTGGCACTGAATCTTACCCAGGTTTGACTAATATTAATAACAACATATTTTACTTAATAGAGTAGTAGTCGAAAGCAACATTTTATTGTCTCTAAAATATCCAGAAAAATATATATATACTTAATTTCAGTATTGTATGTAGATATAAAAAATATGCACAAAACAAGTATAAAAAGAATTAATGAAAATAACAAATATTTGCTTGTATTTTCCATAAAAACCTTGACATTTAAAAAACATCAGCAGAATGTGTACAACTTTCAAATTAAACAGACTGAAGGAAACAAGAGCAATAATTGTAAATAACTTTTTAAAACACACCAGTTTTATTACCTATAAAAGAATCTTAAGTGGAGTTTTAGTATTAAATATATAATATATAATTTTTGATGAAAAATGTCTAATATATTTGTCCTTATTTCTTAAAAGTTTGATGAAATAAACCAGGGAGTGCTTTTATCTCACTAAAACTACCTACAACCTTATCACCTATGTTTAACAGATTACCAAGACCTCTAGATAGACCAGTTCCTGGGCCTTTAATATGAAACACTTTTTTTATTTATTTCATATATTACATTTGCCATTACAGGTCTACTGTGACATAGTAATTTAAAATAAACTTCTATACATGAAAATATACTCAAATTCTAGTTATGTTGCATCCATATACTTTAGAGAACATTTAAACTAATAATAATATGATTATTGCCTGTTAAATTTTAAACCTTTATTTTAAGGGACTCTGAAGCTATGATAGAAGACACTTAACAATATTTTGGTTGTCACCAACAAATGGGTTAGTTTAGGTGCTCTTTCATGCTAAGTAACTCTTAATGCCATACTCAAGTCATTTAATGATTACTTAAATTATTCCTTAGTAACGATTTTGTATGGAAAATAATTGCTAAGGACTGTGTTAACTAACAATTAAATGACTCTGAGTATGGCGGTTAGTTAAAAGGTGGTTTTGGAGTGGTTGGTGAAAACATCCATAAGTATAGAATATCAATATTAACAAACCTGTATGTAGCATTTCATCAACATTTCTATGTGAGTTCTGCAAAGACATCTGTTCCTGTGCCAAGTAGTCCACATTGATAGCGGTGTGATCGTGTCCAAACCTCCGGCTTAACAGTTGTTCTCTGTCTCTTAGCTCCTGTTCACGCTTTATCCTCTTATTCTGAGCTGCATTTAGAGATGCCTGTCGAAATATTGAGATTATTAGATGAGTTTTACTGTGTATTAAATATTGTTTCTTTGGACTCTAGATATTGCTGTTTAGACATTAGAGTCTATGTATTTGGCAAGGGCACAGACTCGAAAGTCTGAGTCGTAGCAATATTACATTGTTTCTTTTTTAAATTGTATGGAGTAGTAAATAACAGGTATGGTTAGATATAGACTGTTTTGCTCTAACTAAAACATGTCAATTTAATAAATTTAGACAAAATTCTAACTAAATTAAAATAATATTTTATGGTGGAGATAATAAGTGATTTATATTTGTTCATGTTAAACAGAATTGCTATGGATTTTACGACAAATATTCAGTTTATATTATTTAAAATTTGGTCAAATTCTATACCTGAATATGTTTGTTGTCGTACTTCAGTTGGTCAACCCTCATTTTTGCCATAGGCCGCTGGTTGATTGGTGTTTTGAAGACGTATATATCCAACCTCTCGCAGTTCCTGTAATTTAAAATTTAATATGTTAAAAATGTAATATTCTGCCAACAATATGTTAACCTCACACAGACCGTTATATGATTAAGAAAATGTTCTAAAGCCAAATAAATTAGGCAGATAATTCAATTAGCATAATCCGTAATTATAACAAAAGGAACTTACGCACTAATTGCATTAATTTTTGACTGAATTGCGTTTTCTATGCTCTCATAGTTTGTTGGATCTCTTTCCAACTTCTGGAAAAGTTCTGATGTTTCCTGTATTAGGTGATTAGTCTGATGATACAGAGTCTCCATTTTTCAATATTGGTACGATCAGTATATCAGCACAATGCAATTATTAAATAATTTAATATGAATATGTTTCACAAAACCTAGATTACAATTCACTAGGGATGTGAACGTTTTGTTATCGTTTAACTGTCACAGTCTTTAGTACTATTACAAAACAATTTAGTCGATTCCAACAAACTAAATCATGAGAATGATTTAAAATTCTTCTCAATGAAGGTAGTGAATCAATAACTACGTAAAAAACTAATCTTCTTAATTTACTTGTAGATAGATGATTTTAACATGTTTGTTTAAATATTTTAAGTCCCATACAAAATAAGTCAAAGTTTTGATTCTAATGAGTATATTGAGATTCTAATGAGATTGAGAGAATAACTTATTAAGACTGGCTGCAAAAGAACACAATGAAGTCTACGAATATGTTGTTATTTATTTATATTTCAGGTAGTAGTTTTCAGTCATAACTCAACGGAGTTTTAAGATTTGTCAAAAATATTTGAAGGCTTTAGCTGGGTTTTTAAAAACGACTTTGATGATTTGTTAAAATATTTCATTTTAAAACATATATTTTAGTCGACTAATAAAAGTAATTTATTAGTAGATTTTTATTAAAACACACACCACATCACTACACTTTTATATGTCATTTTGACGTGGCCAGCACCGGCAACGTAATGCGTTTGGATATTTCACAATAACATGAACATGTTACACTATATAATTACGTTACAAGATTCCTTACCAAGTAAAATAAGAAACTTAAGAATTTTAATAAATTATAGCAAAAAGCATTTAATAAAATTAACTTATTTATTTTATATATAACATTTGAGTATAGTCTGTGCATGAACGCATTCATTCAAAAGACTTTTTAATCTGTAATGAATGAAGAATGAATGAAACGAGCGAAGCGAAACGTCAACATTATTTGTCATCCGTTGTACGCGTAATTTATATCCTTTTTGTGGAGAGAGTGAAAATAATCATAATTTAGTGTAAAACAAGGAAAAATATTAGTGAACTTAAGTGATTTTTGAAAGAAGTTATCTACATTAACAATGGGTGACGCGTGCCAGGCCTGCCTTGCCCGGGTGCCCCATGCCACACTCATCGCAACGATTATGTGTTGCCTGGGCGTGGGTGTGTTCTGCGGGACTATGTACCGGGGCTCTGCCCTCTCAATACTAATGTTTGACGAAGTGTTTCACTTCCGATTGATATGGATTGAAGCGCTGCAAATGATATTCATAGTAGGCAGCGCCTGTATGGCAGCTCTGGGCTTCATGCTTTTGTGTTTGGGTTGTTTGACAACAGGCGCCACCAGGCAGAAAGTATACCGGGCCTGGAGAGCCCGCGTTGGAGGCCGGATATCATGCGCCGTGTTTATGATCATAACATACATTTTGACTTTTGTATGGATCATGTTACTAGGATTCCTAGTTATTACGACATTCTTATTTACGATATTCTGGAAACTCTGTTCGAAACCGAAAAATATCGACCTATCGACGTGTATCGACTTTACTCAATTTGACTTCATGTTCCCTTCAAGTGTCAAGCAAGAGGATATGAGGATATGTGAGGCACACAAGATAAAGTTGTTCTGCAAAGACTATGTAGAGAAAGCAGAATTCATGTTCATATTGGCGATGGTGTCCTGTATACTTGTTATACTGAGCCTGGTGCATTACTTGATGTGCCTGTCAGCTAACTACGCCCACATCCGGGACCATGAGAAGTTCCAGGAGCTGCAGGAGCTGCAGTACCTGACCAACCCGGACCTGCATGCCTCCAAAGATCGTTTCTAGTATATGGCCCGCGCACCTCTCCTGCGCTCCCTAGAAGCTACAACTAAGATGTGACAAAGTTAAACAATTGACTGTACTTTTAATAAATTTTGGTGTTCACTGACAAATTGAATATAATGAAAAGACTGACATTCAGTGAATGGTTACTGCAGAAGTGTAGCTGTCTAGTTGTAACTAAACATGTACCTATTGTATTTCACATATCTTATTTCCCAATGATTTATTGATTCTGTCCACACTTTAGAACATTCCTTTAGATGTTTACGGAGTTTTTAAATTGTTAAAGAAAAGCAAATATTTAAATGTTTAGGTGCTTATCTAAGTATTACTTTGTCTTTGTTTAATTGACTTGTATTAGTAATCTAGTAAGTGTATTATTGTAAGATATCACCGTGTAATATGTCAATGGGACATATCTTATTATTGATGTGACCTTTAAATAACTATCTACACAGTATTTGTAAATTATTATAGACAATTATTCTTTATTGTTGTCTCCGTCTATGTATGACTGTACAAACAAAAGATCATTGATAAAAAATATCTGACAGTGATATCACTTATAACTGCATTGGACATGTTTTTGTTCAAAGCTTTAGTACAAGGAATTATATATTTTATTTATAAAATTCACTGGAAGACTCAAGTGTTTATATGCAGGTGTAAGAAACCATATGTTGTTCATTTAATTAAAGCAAGTAGTTAGTTGTAAGTAATTAAATTAGTAGACTGAATTTTTTATCACTTATGAAACATTTTTAATTTTGAAGTTTTACTTATTATCAAAAATGCATTTAATCCTAATACAGTAAAACTTCTTGGTAATTATTCTAGACCTATTGTGCAGCTATTGGAGCAGCAATGTTTTAAAAAAATGGCTTATCAGAGTACAGATTTTATTTTAAACTTGTTTCTAGAACTCAGAGCAGCTTTATCTTAATATTGTAAAAATAAATTCTGTATAAAATTACTAGCCAGTTTATTAAAAATACAAATGTATTTTTTTATTGAATTTTATGATGCCTACAAAAATATGCCATAGTCAAATCAACTTTTTACTTTTAAACACATAATGTTTGGATTATAAAGTTGCATTTATTTTGTTGATACTAGGAAATACTTTTATATTAATTATATTGACGATTTTGTACACCTATACTAGTACCTACGTAATGTTAAGTTGCACTTAAATATGTAAGTGAAAATGTATGAAATCAGTTAGGTTTTATAATAAATGTTCGTTTTTTTATAAACTTTTCTTTCAATTTTGTAAGTTTTACTACTCTACTACTTAAGTGTGAGATACCAACACGATTTTAGAATTTAAATAATTTACTACAGCTAACAAAAATGTTACAATAATATGTAAGAACATAAAAACTAAATCTAAAATAAACCTGTCAGAAGAGTGACAAAACATGGAATAAAGTTGTTACTGTGTCGGTTAACTGTCGTGAAAAGGAATGCAAAAACACTAATGTCAAAATAATTGTTTTAACAGTGTAGCTAAGAGAATGAACTACGCTGGGACCTTTGGCACGGAGGGCGCGGGTCAGTCTCAATTAGATCTCATTAGACCACAACGTGACGTGTGTAAGGTACCTACATGCGTGTAGGTGACCATGTACAGTATATTTCCACCTTTACTTACGTACTTTAACGTTTTATTGTTTTTATCTCATATTCTAATGCAACTTACTACAATGGGCGTGTTTAGAAACAGCTGGTTATACAATTTTCCTATTTATTGGGATTGATAATTGCATGCGGAAATCGAACCCGCACTACGTTGCCTTCTTGCCCTTTCTCTACGCCACCTGTGCAGTCCACCAATTGGTTGATTATTCTGGACTGAAAATTTAGATCCTAACGTGTTAACATTAAAGATTAAGGTATTTTATAGCAGTGCCTACGTATAAAAAAAGTTAGCACTCAATTTTCGTGGTACGCCACGTAATTTGCTCTCTAAAAATTGCATAATCCATTGCAGTGCTAAGAAAACCTCTTACAATTGTGATCCAAACCAAGTTCATATTAGTCAATCTGATATCTAGATAGTGTTTTGTCCACTTTGCAAGGCCAAGGGAAATCGGCAAATGTAACAGATTTCGGAAACGTCCGTCACATACGACTGTGACCATGATCAATACGGCCAATATCGTCCTACATGCATTTTAAATTTACTCTCAAACTCTGACAAATCCATTTTCTTGGTGGCTTTAGGTAAGTACGTAAGTTTTAGTATTCATACGTTAGTCATGGTCAACATAAGGTCGATAACGCAGTGCCTATTTATAGCGAAATTTATTTTCCTTTGAATTAATCCAGTGGACTAAGTTGCGAAAGTTTTCTTCCGTCGATACAATAGAAGTTTGGGGTCGTTGACCTTTGCGCCAGATAAATTCGTGCACTTGCAGTTAGTAGGCCGATAATAGAATTGAATAGTCTACCGTTGGATTTGAATATTACCTTTTAAACTTTCTATTTCCGTTGATTACAGAATTAAGTACCTAATTAGGTACGGAATTAACAAACTATTCACGGATTTAGGTAGATAATGCTTTGAGAGCACATTCGTCCTAATTTTCTTCAGTTATGACCTAATTATGGGACCTACATTAGTAGCTAGGAAAAAGTAAAGCAGAGAAGTGAGTAATTAAATGCTACCTCGATATTCTTTAGATTTTGTGGATTGCAATATTTATAATGAACTAAACGGCCCGGCAAACTTCGTTACGCCTCAAACATTATTTTCTCACCTTTTAAACCTTCCCTGGACTTCCACAAATAATTGAAGACCAAAATTTGCCGAATCGGTCCAGCTATTCCCGAGGAGACTAACGAATAGCAATTGATTTATATAGATATAATGATATAAATTTTACAATGAACAGAATTTATAAATTGATAGGAGGATGGTGGGTACTTATCAAAGCTACCTACCAACATATTTAACTCTAACGAGTAATTAATCATTCACCTCATTACAAGATAATACAATTGAAGAAGTTCTTAGTACCTACTTAGACTTCCTGCTTTCCAATAATTGTCGGATGCTAATCTTAATCATTCTTACGAAGTACCGAGTCACAACCACAGTGTAAAAACATGAATCATTGTCACAGATAATCAAGATAAAAAAATCCCGTGTCACGAGCGCATTGTTTATTAGGTTTCCTTTATTTGCGTAAATCTGCGATTATGTTTAACCTTCATTTAATTTTATGCCTAGGTACTTACAATAAATAGGTTTGAAATCTGTAGGTAAATACCTATCTAAGTGGGTACCTATTAGTAACAAATAAATTAATGTTATTAAGGACAATGGGGGCTGGCCCTATTTCTTCACTAGGACAGTCATTTGTCCTGCAATAATATAATTATCTTTACGTAGCGATCTTATCCATAAATATTATTGTACCAATGTATAGCTTATCTGCCTTGTATTTTTAAATATGAAGTTCCTAGGTATATTTAAATTACTCTCATAATTCAGCCTCTACAAACCTCAATGTGCTTGCTTATTACTTATAATACCTAAATAGTCCATGTAAATGTGACTTTATGTGTAGCAACAATAACAAGTTATCTGCTGTAACATCATAATGTTCCATTTCCCACATATCTACGTAGTTAGGTAGGCTTATCAGCAAAATGGAAAATAGTGTCATGGCCACCGCACGCTGTGTGCTCCTACTCAATGCTATCAAATAGGAACGAATGAGAAAAGCATACCTAATTTATAGGCAAGGAAGTATTCAATATTATAGCTAAATATAATTTTTATTCGATTGTTCCCTAAAAGTAAAACTTCTGAACCGATTTAAAATTCCGATCAATCGATCATATTGACAATATCGGTATCGGTCAATTTAGGTATAGGCAGCCATTGTTCCGTAACCTATAAATTCAGTACACCAGAGTTAATATTACTACTAAGTATCTTCTTACTTAGGTCACAGCTTAGGTACACAACAAACAAAAGCATGATCAGAAAACGAAACGGTTGATTCTGAACCCATATTACCGTCAAATAAAAATAGCTGCGACGCACGTTGGTTGCATTTTTACGACGATATTACTTCAATGCATTTACCTTATAGGTAGACTTCTCGCATTGAGCAGGTACCTTTATCCTCAAGGTACGCACCTGTTTAAAATACCTAATGTACCTTTTGTAGATGCACCAGGATAAAACGGATAAGAACAACAATCTCTTATCTTCCCATAATCGATTCATACGCCACCAACGGAAGTAAACAGAATTAATTAACTTTACCTGAGATTTTACCTGCCTGTTGATTTTGAATAATTAAGAAGGTAGGTACCCCAATGTAGTTAATGTAACATGATTAAATATAAAAATATTTGTAAATTAGTTTAGGCGGAGATATAGTTGGATGCGGCGGACCGTACCTACCTACGCGAAGGACGGAACGTCGGAGTAATTTTCAGTCAGTCAGAGTATGACAGTCCATTTCGTCAACATGTACATATTTTTTCTCTCTTTTTAAAGGTTTTCATAAATATGTAGATAGATAGATATTTGTTTCATTTCTCTTTCTTAAAAAACTGGTCACTAAGAATTTCTCCTGTGTCATCAGGCTGAATCTGAATATTATCCTGTATTTGTGTTGCTCACTATTTATAGGTAATATCAATTCTCTATTATTCTGACTGGTACGTTTGATGTTTACAAAAGTAGCATTTTTACCAGTTAATATCACGCAGACTAGCATGTCTATTTTCCCTAAGGGGCCTATGATGAACTCACTAAACGACTCACTCAAATTAAACTACTAGATACTTGTGTCTAGGTACACGACACGTAAAATAAATAATAAAATAATTATGATCTCCATGGTAACTGTATCAGTAAGAGTCTAACACTACCCTCTCGCCTCACCCAAGGCGGGAGCAGACATTTGATAATTTTCATGAGCCCCTCAAAAAAAGTGCCTTCTTATTAGAATATCACGTATTTTCAGTTCAGAAATACCACCACATGAAACGGTGACAGTAAGGTTTTTTTATGACTGGTATATTTGTTTTGTTAGTGCCATTTTACTTAACGCTATAGGTATTTTCGTGGAACTTTACCCAAGCAAAGCAAAGAGATTACAAGGCCGTTTTAATTTTTGCTCATTTGAAACACGGATGGTCTTTTGTCACGTTATTCAAGGAATCAACCGTGTCTGTCTTGTTTCCATGATTCATGATGATTTGTCTATGTCAGGGATTTTGTAGAACTTAGGTATTTTACGCCAAAGTCTAGTGACACTCAGTATCTTAGCCATACGTACCTAGTGGTATCTATAATCGGTTTGGGCCTAGGGACTAATACTACCTTTTTATATCTAAACATTATTTATCTAACCATTGCCTGCCACTTAGCATTTATCAAGATAAGTAGTTTTGTAAAGTTAAATTATTTCCCTCATTCTGTTTCCAGTCTGTTACTATCTCCTAAGAGTTCTAGGTACTAGGTTCCTAAGTCTCTACAGCCACCATTATTCAGTAGTTTAGGCGTGAAAGCGTAACAATTTCGCACACTTTCATATTTTCTTGTCATAAACATCTCATCAAGTAAATCATAAAGTTGTTGCTAATAACAATGTCGTTATATCCCATCAGAAGTAATTAGCTATTGTTAGAAACAAGTACCCATTAGAATAATACTCGCTGTCAAAAATAAAAGAAATCTTATCCTATCCTATGTTCTCAGTCGCAATACGACCTCCTTTCGACAAAGGCGTCCTTGGGATTTGTCAAAATCCTCATCTTTGGCAGGATAGCAGGTGATTTTGGTATAACGTTAAGTCACCGACTTGGGGTCTGGTGAGTTTTTGGTGTCTGGTGTGCATTAGAGGCTGATCGCACTCTTAAATAAATATAAAAGTTTCTACATACAAAAGACCAATCATTACCATCACTAACAATCACCAAGCAAATCGATTATTTTTTTGTAGCTGCAATATTCCATTACGATTATTTAACGTGACCACTTATTACCGGCCTATATACTTTCATTTTTTGCCCTTGAACGTGAATCTCTACAGCGTGTTGCTACATCGCGTTCGAAAGGTCTACCTTAACACCCAGAGGTCAGGTTCATGGGCGTACTTATGTAATAGACGATTACATAAATACATAACGTACACATTCGCCAGGTTATATGTGTGAATGTGTGAGTTAGGAAATAACATTAATATTTAATTACAATATAGATACGCATACTTAGTACCTAGATACCAATCTAGAACATGCTTAGTTTTAAAAATAGAAATTAGCCGGTCGAACTTTTTTATTATGCTTTGCTTCGGGTACAAAACTTACAATTCCTGAATCTAATTAACTTATTAATTTTGAAAATAATTGATATTATGATTCAATCTTGTGTTTACATAAACTAATATGTATTACCTTTCCAATATAGTAATTGTATCTGACAGTTTTGAAACTTAGATAGTCAATCTCCTCACCTGAATTAAGCGTTAATTTTCCGAACACCCATGTCTACATGTTTATTAATAAATCAGTAGATGGTGAGTAAACATTTTAATGTGTAAATAATAAGCTTATATATTAAGTAAATATTGAATTATTTTTTTGACGATTATAAGAGAATATGGTAATGAATTACGTAGGTTGGTACGTCAGGTGGAGCGGAGATCGGATGATCAGTCCATAGTTCATTTTTGGTGGTTTAGGAACAGATTTGTTTATTTTACTTGCCTGTATTTTACGGATGCAAGATTTATTAAACCTTCACAAACAACTATATACTGCACTGACCTTTGTTGCACCAACTTGCACCCGTGTGACGTATCTACAAATTACTTGAAGCTCTGAAGTTTTCTTGTATGCAGACACAGTGCGTCAAAATAGAACAGTTAAAGTTCCCTAAGTTCAGAAAAGGAGGACCCTCCGACTAGGCGGGGCGATCGTGCCTGGCGAGCTTTCTACCCAACAGTTGTTCGTTGGGTTGAGTTGCTCGTCGATCGTCGATCGTCTATGTACGACTTCTGTCGTCTGTCACTGGTCATGTGTCGCTACAAAACTCCCAAAACCCTCCTCTTTGTTGACCTTCAATAGCCGCCTATGCATCGAATTCTCTACATAAATCAAACCCGCTGCCCCCATAGTGTCTTACATGGTAGCACTTGTGTTCTGTTGTGATTGCCTTTCGTATGCTACACTAAATATTTTTCTTCCTTACTACCTACTAACTTACTTTTTCTTTCCAGAAGAAATTTTCTTTGACCTTTAGAAATGTCATGACACATACACATGCATCGACCTAAACACCTCTCAAGTGACGTCACCGCACTTTTGTTTATATAAACTTAGACATTCAGGAAATCAGTATAGGTACGCTACGTAAATTGCTTAGGTACATTATAACAATTGCTTTTGAATTAAGTTTAGGTAAACATAATGGAAATATCAAGTGTTCATTATGATAATCTCTGGTATAGGTACTAATTTTATACTTATTTATATAACTATACATAGCTATTTCTATTTACATGAGATAAGTAAATAGAGACCAGTAATATTTTAATATTTGAACCGGTTTATTATTTTTAAACATATGTAAAGATAAACATACAATAATAAGATAAATATAATTATATAATTTATTCTTACTACGTTCGTCATAACGTAAGTACATTTATTAAAATAAACCTCTATTTCCTTATTCACTTACGGTAGTACCTACCTTACCTTTCTATCATTCTGATGCAATAATAAGTTGTTGGATCACTCACTAGGGTCACACCTGCCATTTTTTTTCTTAACTACGTAACATTTTGCTGACGACCCTTTTTAAAGATACACATATGCCTAATCGTAACGCCGGCTGAACGCATAATTGAAGTTTAAAATAGTCTTTAAGGATCAGTGAGTAAAGTTCCCTAAGAAAATGAGGATCCTCCGACCAATCTAATCGTGTCTAGCGGGCTTTCTGCCCAACTGTTGTGTGTTGGGATTTTCTATCCATGTTTATCCGCATGTAAACTTCATATTATATGGAATATAGGATTTCGATGTCATCCGTAGATTTGTTCGTCGATGGTCTATGTGCGACTTCTGCTAAGAGTATAATAAGTATAGGGGAATCTATCATCTGTCACTTGTCATGCGTAGCCAAAGTCCTTTGAATTTCAAAATTTTTGAAAGTGTGTTGCAATCATGAGTCATATAAGATGTATAGGTACCTCTACTTTTTACCGTTCGAGGTCGTTATAGGCTACTGGCTGAGTGATCAACTATATACATTTACATAAAATACTACTACAAAAATGTGTCAAACTCAAATTACATTACCACTAAAGAAAGGCCTCAAAATAGGTAAGTAAGTACAATACCTACATTTGTCTTGATAATAATACTTTGTTAACTGATACATAACTTAAAGTTCCTAAGCCTAAGTCCTGTCCTGAGTAATAACTTCGATATGATATCGAAATCGATATAACGGTTCACCACATCAAAAGCCTATAACTGGCCACTGCTGACCAAAGACGACAATAACAATAAGAATGTGAGAGTCAGTTATTCCTCGTGGATTGAGAATAAAACCAATTTTTGCTCGACAAGTAACGGCAGTGCAAACCGTGAGGAAATGATACATTTGTCACCACCCTTATTCTTCTTGAAGGTGTAGTATGATTCAACTACGGGAATATTGTCAAAATCGGATCGTATTAATCAGCTATCTCCAAGGTTTCCAACCCGCCTGTCAAGCGAAAAGTTTACGGCAAACGCACTCATGTAGGTAGAGCGCCTATACCTCTAGTTTAACCGGGACTATCACGGGCTGTTAATTACCTGGAACAAGCCCTAATGTATTTATTACAAGAGAAGTCGACGAATTCGGAAAACATAAAGAGTAAATCTTTTCCCCATTTAGTTTCAAAGTTCAACAATCTTACCTGTGACAACTTGATCCACGAGGTGGTCGTAACCAGGCAATTCTAGATATTCCAGTCCGTATATGAAAAAACAAAAGCTAAACATAAAATCGCCATAAAGGATACTAAATAAAATAATGTGCCTCTAAAACGGTCCATTAACATAAGTAAATCATTTGAGATCTTAAACAGAAACGTATTTACTAAGTTAATGATGATTAAACAGTCAAGAGGTATTTTAAGTAACAATAATATAGTGTATTAAATATTCATCCTTGTAGTCATATTACATAAGGTGCGATATCACTTGATAAGGTATTTTCAACAAACGCTTGTTTCCTCTATCTAGATCGCCGTTGATCATATCTATGAATCTACACTGTGTACATCTGTGACTGATACTGCTTTACTTGTTACGTTTGCGGTGTTGAGACTGGTGAAAATATGAAAAAACCACAAAGGTCGTCACTCACAATGGTCCTGGAAAACCCTTATGAAAAATTACTCAGCAACTCATGACGTTCCAGTAGTGCGAGCTCGCTTCGTTTACATTATTTACCATTTGACGTAAATATGATAATTTATGCGTATACCCACGCTACGATTCGTATTGAATGACAGACAGTTGTATTCGATGGCTGTGAGGACACGGTTTTTTGTCATTTCGTGTAAATACCGCGGTGCTCCCTTGCGACATCCAATATTGTGAAGCGCGGTAACATGTTCGGAGTGCTCGGGCTGAACACACAGACAAACGTCCGGTGGATTCCTTCGGGTGATCAGCGTTGAGCAACATTGCGTCGATCAGTCACTAGTGTTACTTCAACACGATCGTGCCTCTGTCACTGAGTTGACAACGAACTGAGGTATGTCTACATAACAACAATTAATTACATTTTAACGATTATTGGCTAACTAATAACTCTGATTAGCCATGCAATAAATGAAACCGTTTAACTATCATGTTTGGCAGGCATGATAACTTGGTCCTCTTCCGATTTACTATTTAGTTCTCTATTTGATAACACGCGGTACTCTGCTGTCATTCCAGAAATATTTATAATTTATTTATTGTTTATCGTGTTCGCGTTCGTAGCGTAAGGTGTAGCTAGCAAGTGTAGTTACAGCGGTAGGCGGGCTAGTGTGCAACAAAACATCAATGTTTTATAATAGGTAACTGTAAAACAAACAAATAGTATTAATTTATGTGTAAACAATACGTGATACGTAAGATAATATTTAATGTTCAATTCATAATCGTGATGTCTTGGAGACAAATCTCGTTCCGAACAAAGAATCGCTTGGAGTGTGTTGACAAACAATCAGTATCAGTGTCGTTTGCACCCTCCGCGTGTTGTGTACGGTATGACACCTGCGGGGGGCGACACTCGGCGCCGAGGGAAACAACAACAATACCGGACCATGTCGAAATATCTTCGGCAAACGAAACAATGTCGCAAGTTGCCAAATATCCGGATATGGAATTTGTAAACGATTCCAGTGACAGCGCTACAACAATAGAAGCGCAACAAAACATTGTGCTTGACCCTGCGCACGCGCTGACGGAAGATATTGAGTGAGTAAAAGATTCATTTTTGAAAACACTCGAATGGCCTTCTGATGTTTAATGCAATAGAAAAAACTACTTACCAACCTCACACTAGCAATACTTCAGCGAGTAAATATTAAATTAGGCAGCATGACTTACGTTGTGATGAAAAACTTTATTTTATTATAGCCATATATGCTGTTTATGTGACATTTTCAATCAAATATAAATAAGTTACTATGAATCACAGAAATAATAAAAGTGATTTATGATAAACTATAAAATGCGAGTTCTATAATATACTAACTGCTGCGCTAAAATGTTAGTCAAGTAACAAAGAATTAATAATAGTTACTACCTAATTAATAGATGATGACTATTAATCGGCCCTAATTAATAATCTACATCAACCCAAAAATCTGTAATTGGCATGTGTGTTAATTTCAGCCGTAAGTAAGTTCTTTTACTCTTTCTAACACGTCTTTTTAGGTCGCCTAAATTCGACAAGAGCGCCACCTATACACATTATTACATTCTCTCTCAATGCACCTTTAATGACTATAATCACTTGATCAAATTACTCGCAGGTCGATAATGATGCGGTACTATTCCATTGCAGATCAGAAATTCCCATTTGAACAAAACCTGTTTAAGTAGACCGAATCACCGTTGTGGTAAAACCTCGTGTGGATAAAAAATACTTACGTTAGTGTCTGTCTGATAAACAACAAGCATATACATTGTATGGTAAAAGCCAATGGCGCTTAAAAGCTTTCAAATTTTATGGACACATCGTACGTACCTTTCTCCTGTATATTTTAAATCTTTAGATCCTCAAATTGCATACATTATGTTATACATGTAGCATATATAAGAAAAACAAGTTGTACTGGTATGGTAGTATACACCTTAGTTCAATTAGATTGAAATTGTGATAATCTCCCAATGTATTCTCCCGCCGTGGGGGAGGCGAGAGGCGAGAGGAAGTGTCAGATTCTTACTGAATAAAAACAAACCCTGTTTCTACTACTGCTTTTCGAGCCGAAGCCTTGGTAACCTGCTAGGTAGTCCACAACTCCGGGTTAGGCATCAGCTCTACTAGGCCTCATTTGTGGCAGTCTGATCTGATAGCTCTTTGAATGTGACACGCGGTGTGTCCCCGCGACGGCTTGATCGGAAGGAGGTTCGTTCCCTCAAACGCCTCGCCTCCTCCTTAGCATGCTCCTCCAAGCATGACTGCTACGTAGATAGAAGAGACTCAGCCTCCTTCGCACTATTCAAAATGGTTATACTTCCAGACTTTAATGTAGGTACATAATACGTATATTTGTATACTTACTTTCGAAATAAGTAATCCAATTACATATTTTCTTCCTGACCCGGATACCGGATACATATATTAACTGTATAATTAATTATATGTAAATTAGCAGCTTAACTAAATAAAAAAAGAGCATCAATAAATAATTTCCTTGATGCATTATTTTTAATATGTCCCTTTTGTTCGATGACTCCATAAATTCAGTACTTGGAAAAAAACAATCCCACGATCATGGAAATACCAGACTTTATTTATGTTTTAGCTAGAGAAATATTTTCCATAAGTATATACGTGAATCTGTAAATACAATACAACACTTAATTGATCAATAATTCAGATATGATTCATGTTACAAGTAACTAAGTAGTATCTAAGGATATCTTGTGGTTAAGCTCTATTCTAGGTATAAAAGATATTGACACTTGGCTGGGTCCAATATTTTTTAAGGTACATTACCTGGGCAGTGACTTATATATGTAAACCTTTTATGTAAATTAAGAACATCGTTAAGCCGTGAATTCAGTGAGTTTGGATTTCAAATATCTCTAACTCCTGTGATTGCTATTAGAATATAAATACGTTTTTTTTTGTCTTTTCAAAATAATCTATAACAACAACTCTCAACAACCAGACTTCTATTTCCGATATCAGTTCTGTATACACTTAAATTCAAATTCTCAATAACAAATAATCACTCGTTTATACAAACAGTGTTTTCAGTTTACTTCTTTTTTATTACCTACATAAAAATACTTATAATATCAAATACTTATGTAGTTTATTTGGGTTTTAAAATCAATTTGCTTTATTTTTTGGGCACATTTTCGTGTACAAACGTTATTCTCGAATAATCTGCCAAGGTTATCGGCATTAAGAGACAAATAAAAAAATAACCAAACATTTTTTTTTGACAATTCGCAGTTAACTCCGAACGGAAGAGTTTGCCTATAAAAGTGCGGAAATAAGTAAATAAATGAACTGTACACAATATATTAATGAGCAGGAATAATTTATTAACATTCTGTATTGTTACATTGCCAAGAATAACTTTTAACATGTCATAATAGTAACATACTTAGCACCTACCTATCTGTATCTATCTACATTTTCATTACAAATTTCAATTACGTAATTATTGTTATGTGGATTACCACATATATGTAATACAATTTCTTCCTGTTATCAGTGCATATGTGTATTATGAAATGCGATATTGTTACGTAGTTTTCACTATACAATCTCAATATCGAGATAAAACGTTTGATAACTGCGCGTAGTACGTGCTGATAAGCCCTTTCGTCATGAAACAATTGTTTGGATACAATTAGGTAGTGGTATGACAACACTACGCATCTGTTATAGTCTTGGTATTATTTCCTAATGTCTCTGTGGTTTTAGATCACACGCATGGCCTTATAGGATATCCTAATAAGTGAGTGGGTACCTAACTACCTATAAGTGACTCAAATCGATTCAAGGTTTACCTTGTTTCGAATAGACCTGACCTCCTGGGTTTTATCGATAAAAGCCTTATAGTTACAATCCTTAAAGCGGTTTTGTATTACGTAACTTGCGTATTGAAAATATAAGTAGTATAAAATTTAAGTGTGGGAGAGTCATGCTTTGGCACGAATGTACCGGCTCGACCGGAGTGATACCACGGCCTCACAGAAAACCGAATTCTGCGTTGTGTTTCGTTGTGTGAGTAAGGTAACCGAAGGCCCAATTATATTTCCTTACCCTTTACAATTCCTAATATTCGATTTTCCAACAACCCTTAAATTCCTAACCCAAAAAAAAAGGCCGGCAACGCACTTGTAACACCTCTGGTGTTTCAAATGTGCCTGGACGGCGGCGATTGCTTACAATCAGGTGGTCTGTATGGCTGTTTACCGGCTTATTCCAAAAAAAAATACAAATAAAAATCTAATTAAGACTTTATTTGAACTTAAGTATTATCTAACAATATGTAGGCTTATTGATGGAAGTAAGAACCTGATTACTTAGGCTGTGTTAGATAATATCATTTTCACAAAAATTGCTGACTTTCACCCTGTTTTAGACTAACCAATAGGCTTTACAGCCTTTTTCTAAATCAAGAATCCTATAAAAAAATAAGTTCAGGTTCATTGACCTGAGCCTTTACTTACAATGCACACGTTGTAACATTATGCTACATTATTCCACAGAACTATTTAATTAATGCTGTTTAACGCGATACTATCAAGTGGGTACATAACTACATACGCGAATGCATTAAGTGTACTTATATTACTCGTACCATGAACTATAACCCTAATAACTGTGATTAAACATTGTCAATATCTTTTCCGTGAGTTTAAAATGTCATTTGTAGAAATGACGTCAACATTTCTCGAAGCCTTTTATTTTACTCGTCCTTTAACAATAAAATAAACGAATTTCGTGAAAGCATGTGGTGACATTTATTTTGTTTGTTTATCTTGATTTCATGAACTTTCCATCCACTCGAGGATAATGTGTAGAAATGTCACGGGTGTGACGTCACGAGCAATTGAACGTCAACCTGTCAGACTCACGCCTCGCCCTCAATCACGGAAGACATTCCATTTTCAGCTTATCTTTGGATTCACAAAAGGAACGTTAAAGTAAATATTTGGATAAGACTACAATTTAATTTTGGTGTTGGAATGTGGTCTAATTATTTCGGCTTTATACGGCTCGCTTGTTTATTTTCAAAGATAAGGTGAAACGAATCCATTTCACAAACAAACTCAATGAGGAATCACTCTCCATACTAAAATCTAGGAGAACAAGAAGGTGTTAAAATATTCTAGACATCAGAACCGCTAATCTAATCTAACTTGCATTTATAATACGCTATAAAATATTGTAAGGTTCAATTAAGAACAAATTCAACAATTAATCAACAACAATGAATGTTGTTTTACATGAAAATTAACAAAAACTTGGTGAAATAATTTATGTTAGTCAAAGTATAAGTAATTGAGATTTTTCCCACATACTAATTACGCCTTACAAGTTGTAGTTACAATCAATTAAACAATGTGTAATTGTCGGCAACTTTGTAAAACTAGTTGTAATTATTCGGAGATAAAACATGCTTTTGTGTTTCGGTTTTAATATGTTAGTTTCTTCTATTGTAGCTCTTGGTAACAAAATGTTCCTATTCACTCGGGCTTTGAAGATACCCCGGTTATACCCATCAGGAAACACAGACTCTGCAAGGAGTTCCCCTCCCTAGCAGTTCGCACAAGGAAGCTTTCATGCGTGTGGGTGGGATATCTGCCATGAAGAGGTGGCGCTTCGCCGATCGTATTGCCTACTAAAAATTATAATTGAAATATTTACCTTATATTGTGTAATCAAAACAAAGAATTCATTATCCACACTATGTAGATTTAAGTAATTATTCTAATAATAGTTATGCATGATAAATGGTGATATAAAAAAAGTAGCAAAACGGACGTTACAATAAATAAGGAGGTAATTAAAATGTAATATTTTAAATAAAATAAAGCTAGATTTTAATTTTATTGTTTTAAATTAAAATCTATTGAAGAAAAGGTTACAAGGTAAATAGATCTAACAAGATTTTATTGGATACGTACCTATCCGGTCAACTGGTCCAATAATTTAAGTAAATTCTAATGTACCTAATCCATTTACGTCTTCTTTGGCGTTAGATTTCTTTTTTTAAGTTTGCCCGGCACTATATTTTATCTCCTGTGTCGTGGGTGCGCTTAGAAGCATACAATGTCACATACACATGACACCTAGAACCGAAACAACAATCTCTGAAAGATCTAGAAACCCGCGACACGTTGTACGGCAACCATTAGCCCAGCAACCGCGATGACTGTGCAGTCCAGGGATTTAGTCTTGACTAAATCCCTGGACTAACTTCTGAGATATTTGGGTATTGTTTGCCATTCCAGAAAAAAATACGAATTAATCGGGTGTTGGTTTCTTCGGCCGGTGCCGATTGATTACTATAAATGGTGATCCCTTTGCTCGTTTGCCGGCCTATTTCATAAAAAATGCAAACTTTGTTCTGGCAATAACTAACACGATATATTATATGCATTCGTATGTTTAAATAATAATGTTTGTACATATGAATGCATGTCGAATAGTTTGGGAATTACGCAAGTATTGTATATAGATGCATTTATGTAGGTTTTATATTTACAATACCTACCTTTAGACTAATCAAAATAGATATAACTACCTAATTATCCTTGCAGGACTCGTTAACATACTTATGTGTTTCATAAAACTAAGCTTGCACTTATAATCACGCATTCCAACTGATTGTGGATACAGGAAGGAAATTGTGATAAACAATGAGATAGCATGACTCCATTGTTTGTTATTTTATTCCCTTTTTTATATAAATAGGTTCTATTTCGGTATGAGAACAGAGATATTCCAAAAAAAAAAAAAAAATATGTGATTGATATGTACACCTTGTAGGTCCACCTGTTACACACTTATAATGACCCAAAAGTTAAACAATTGACTTAAATTGTTTGAAACTGTAATGGAATCAGCTTTTTTTCTGAATCTTACCTCTGGTACAGCCAGAATAGGCACGCCTGCGTACTATCAATAATAGTAATATTAAAATTCCCGGTAGCTCTGTTTTTTACAATACCTCCTAAACGTTTAGTATTACTAATGAGAAAACCAATTCTCTCCATAATTAGGACCTAATCGAGCAACATAATAAGCAAAAAATGAACACACTTATGCACATCGGAAGATTCATTCGAAGAAACGAGAAGGCGAAACACTACAATCAAATAATATTATTAGTTAAGACGAATTTAAAAACAACAATAATTATTATTAAAAAAATAATAATTTGAATATCGAACATGAACGAACGACCCCATCCACAAACAGCCTAGCTTAAGCTCGCAAAAACTAAACAATAGATATTTATGTAGATACTTGCGTAAAAACCCCGCATCAAGCCTCTTGTACAAAAACTTCTACAAATGACAACTTAAACACAGGGTTCAAGTTAGACAAGAAAATCAATATTTTACATAAACATGACAATTGACATGTGACGTCTTTAGGTATTTGCAAAATGTGTCACATCACTTTAGGTAGGTAGGTAGATGTATTTTTTAGACGACCCTAAAAGATAAACAAGTGTTTATTCTAGAAAAAGCCTGATTTGTGCCTGTTCCACCACCTTCATATGTGCCCGATAAATTTATGTGACAGATAGTGCATACAAATTACGTTCATTTTACATTCATTCAAAGTTATCTGATACATAGCGGCTATCCAGACATTGAGAAACAGAGATCAATAATTAATAAATCACTCGCTTGAAAAGAAAGATTATCTTTGATATAGTGAATTATTTTATTAATACGTATTCATTTTCTAATTCCTCTACTTTGGTAGATAGATTTTCACGCTCGAATGAGTAATCAATTAATCATTAATTATATATTAGTACACTCTATAGGGTGTAGATGTGTGACTTCAGGGGCGCTTAGAAGCAGATAAATGTTGTATTTGGTTTGGTAGCGAGCCACCTTATCCACCAGGACTAGTTTGCCAGTTATGTTGAATGAAAATTACGTACCTAACATATGTGTTCATGTAAATACATATAATTAGTAGGAAATCTATTTAGTTCTATGATTTTATTAAGTACTCTAGGTCATACCTATTCATTTATTATCTGATCTGTCTCCCTGTGGTATTGACTGTCTACTTCCTTATAAATATGAATATTCCCTCGACTTATGCATATCATGACCCTTATCTACGTGTGGTAAGTATTTAGTACGCGTTGTGCTTGTAAAATAGCTATTAGAAGAATTATTTTAAATTAGAACACCAAAGAAACTCTTAGAAATAATGATCTAATATGTTGAAATAAAATAATAATGAATTAGCATAAACCTATAGGTCAGATCTGCATAATATCGCTGACTCCTAAGCTTGGATTCCTACAAAAAAGTCGAACTAGGAACTTCATGGTCGTTCTCTAACAATCTAGTTCTAGATTCCGGTTATATTATTTTTTCTGTAAAGTCCCACACGTAAATCTACCTCGAAACTTATGATTGAATTACAAGAGGAGCGATTTTATGTACATTTTCATTAAACATGTATTGATGCATGAAACTTTAACAAGCTTTTTGACATACATTCTCTCCCTCTCACACATTCGTACCTTTTTCTTTAAAATACGATAACATATTTTTCGTTTTTTCTTTTACTTGACCTAAGGTGTAGAACCAAGCAGTAAATCATTATAAGTATAATGAAAGTTAAGTTCTGAAAATTAATGCCACATTCTTAGTCTCAGCATTGCGGTCAAAAGTACAAAGAGCAAAATGTCGGATGGAACTCAGTATGAAACGAGTCGTTTCTAAGCTTATTGTGTATTGGAGCACATGCATAACGGTCGTGCCCATAGCAGGCGAGATTTATCTCGTTACCGATGGTTCAATGGACAGCTGACAAAAACCGAAGCCAAGGGCATAACAAAAACAAGTAGAGTCGCGTGCAGTCGACACACAGCATTAGTTCCTCTTAATCTGCGAGGCGATCGTCGATGGCGAATAATTTCCTTATGGCCAATCGAAGTTGGTGTGCGGCTTTGAATCATATATTTACGTGAGTTTTATTCTTGAATCAGGTTCCACGTGCGTTTGTATCATTTTCGATCACTCGCTTGGTGTGGCCACTGTGTTTGAAACTTTGTTTGGAACGTGTCGCGTCCTCATTGATACCGCTCTGTTCAGATCACTTTTCAAGTTCAAGTTCGAATGATATTGTTCTATATTCTATAGTGTTCCGTGTTCCCTGTAAAAGTGTTTTCCAACTATGTGTACCAGTGTGTGCATTATTGGGATGTTTTAATTGTTTGTTTCGGTGTACATAATAAGTAAGTTTATCTTATTTGTTTATAATTTTGTTGCTGTTTGCATTTTATTTTAGCCAATTTTTATTTTATTTTATTTGGTTTCAATCAACTCATGTTGTTTTTAAATGTCAATTAATTATTATTAATTTTTTATTTACTATAACTATTATCTAACTAGGTATTTAATATAAATACAAATATCAACAAGCTGATGAAGCTGGGATTTTCAAATTAAATGCAGATTTAACTAATCGTAATTTTTAGTAAAGTTCAAATATTTTGTACACATGCTGAAGTTTTTTGACGAAATATTTCCTAAAACGTTTCTCTTAACTTTATAAATAATTAAATAAAAGTGTTGTTAGCATTTTCGTCATCAATCTTTAGGAAATCCCAAACACCATGGAGAAAGTATAAATATCATTTCGTTTAATAGAAATGCATAAACGTGTAGTCGATTAACATTCTAAATGAAATGACGTACGTAGGTACCGGTATAAATCACTCTTAACTATAATTTCCCCTAGCATAAACAAGCACGGTGTTAGTGACTGGAAACTATAGTTATTGTTCCTAACTATACCTGCAATGAGGCAGTCTGAAAGGAATTTTATTCAGCGGTCAATGACCTCATATATTTTTTTCATAATAGCCTATATATTTACGTGCATTTAAAGGTACATCTATTCAATACTCACAATATTTTGCTTCATGAGGTTGAATGCCTTTTTTATATTAAAAACATAACATATATGTATATAACATCAACCTGTATCTAAATGGAAGTGCGTATAGATATATGTATGTATATCAAACATAAGACCCACTTCAATACTTATTTGAATACTATATTATGAAAAATTTAATAGCCTGAATGGCCTTAACATCTTCGAATTGTATTGTACAGTCTTGTAACGGTTTTGCTAGATTTGGCGGGGGCATTGCCATACCTCCAGAAATCTTAATAATTGAATTCGAATAGCATCTACTTCCGCGAGACAAAGGAGTCTCACTTGTAACATCCATTATATCATAACATGTATCTACCACAAGAAAAACAATATCAATTTAAATCGTATTAGCATTATCATCAAAAAGTTCCGTAGATCATTATTTTATGGTACGTCTGCGCAGATTAGTACCCTACGTCTATACCTACTTTGACGTCATTCATCCGATTACCTAACGAACGTAACTAACTAAATGTTTATTAGAACTCAACAAAAAATAGGTAAGTACAAAGAGGAGATGCCATAATGTGACACAAAAAACGGCCCTGCCCAATGATATTGTAAGTAAAAAGGTGTAAATAGGTTATAAGCGCACAGAATGGCCAGTGGAATATTAAAATGTGGACAATTGGCAACGTTTTTGTTGTGATCGAGATGTTATTGTAACGTCCCGCGTTCCCCGTAAAGTGTCACGCATTATGTTAAAGGGAAATCCAGTTGTGACATCTCCTCTTTGTATTTGCTTCATGGTACGTCAAACGACACAATCCTTTAGCTCTTTTATAAGGATAAATTTAAAAAAATGCTTATCTAAATTATTTATTTTATTTATTTGCTAAACCTAATATAACGAGTTTCAAGTCAAGTTTCCGACGGTTTCAGACCGATTTCCATTGGGTACTATCGAGTTAAATAGACTAGAAGAGACATTGATTTTCATTTTAAATCTCTTAAGAATCCTTGGGTACCCATATGTGGGGTGATTCCGTAAAAAATGGCTAAATAGTTTGAAGTTTTACCGTAAAGCCTTTTTGGAGCACCCGTGGTCTCAAAGGATGTCACAAGGACACTTGAAAAATGGAAGAGCTTTTGAGATGCGCGCATGCGCTACGTGTCAAGTACACATGTACCTACATTCCGGGCTACGTTTAGTGTTGATAATGCATAAATTGACCCACTCAGTGCAAACTAGGTAACCATGTCTTATTTTCATATTTAAGTACCTATATGTATACATATATACGGCATAGTTCAACGACCTTCATCTGTACGAATGCAGTTACTTACTTACTTTTTGCTTTAAAAGGGGACAAAATACCCAATTCAACAATAATCCCATATAAAAAATGGAAATCGGTTATAAATTATACTTACACAATTTTTTTATGCTTCTATCGAAATGAAAATTGTAAAAATACTTTGTCTATCTAAGTATGTGTTTTAGTACATAACTAATTATGTAAATGTGACATTTGTAGCTAAAAAGTCTTTATACGGAAACGGTATTTTGAGCATAAATAAAAAAACTGTACCGCCGTACAAATCATTTAATGATTACTTAACCAAATTTTTAAGAATTGTTTTCGATACAAAATCGTTACTAAGGAATAGTTTAAGTAATCATTAAATGTCTCTGAGTGCGGCAGTAAGTATGTTATCAATCAAAAGACAATACTATTTGGTATCCCGTTACAATATAAACTCAGAAGTCTTACGGTACATTACTTGAGTACTAGAATAGAAGGATTAACATAACTATAATAGTTAGGCATGTAGCTATTAAAGGACAATATTATTGTCAACAAAACGTAAACATACAATCCTACGCCATAGTCTTCAGGGCCAATTTTCCGAAACAATTAAGCCATATAAGTACTAAAGGCGTTTAACATAAAGCACATAACGGCATGATTAATTAGGACATGGAAGCTTCTTTGACGTCCATGGACGTAACCAGCCAGACGAAACAAGTATTTCGTTTGAGAGCAGAGTACATCGGCATGCGTCGCGGATAAAGCACGCACGGTGCGCTCTGCACGAGATTTTAAGGGTTGTTACTTCATTTATTTCTATATCAATGGAAACAAAGAAATCGTTGAAACATCAACTCTTTTGTATTAATTATTAAGTTTATTTTACGTTTACATTAAAGTTTAAGTGTTTTAAAATAATTATGAAGTCTTAGATTTGAGTTCCCGTATTATTTTTGTAGATATCTGCTTAATTGTTAAAGATATTGTTCCTAATGATGTTGTGTGTTATCCAGGTCGCTCGCAATTCCTGACGGATTGGTGATGGACCCGTTGGCGCCCACCGCGCTTGCGGTATCTTCCGAGTTCATGGACCGCATCGGCAGTGGGTTGACAATACTCAGAGACCACGGCAAAAAAGTTCAAAAGGTACGTACATACATACAATACATGAAAATGAAAGAGGCAGGAATTATACAGCTCCTCCTATCACGCTCTTTACATAATTCTTAGGTTTCCATTCATTTTTTTCGTATTATCTAACGCAAACCAAAGAAAACCTATGAAAAAATATTTTAAATAGGTATGTATACCTAGGCATGTTGCAACATCAAACTTTGTCAAGAGAGATAATGATAATAAATTAATTCATTTAAATAATAAAAGTTTTCAATGTAAATATTTAAAATACTTAACAATAGCAAAAAAACACTGACACTGGAAATGTTGTACCCACATAATAATCCCACCTGGGTAATAATTCACGATCATTGGCTCTTAGTAATATACTTACCTACTTACGTTATTTTACTCACTTTTCATATAAAGAAATATATTTTTTTACAAAGGAAAACTGTGACAGCATGGTGAGTTTTTAAAAGTATTTTGTTACTTTTGAAATTTTTTTTTGTTACATTTGCAATGAAACACTTTCTGTTAAAAGAGAATACCTAGTCTAGATTATTTTCAATGGTACTAATGATAACTGAATAACTCACCAAAATAAAAAAATAAAAAATAGCTTGGACCCAAACTCATATCTAGGGTCGACTTGGTAAGTATAGGTAAGTGCTTAAGTACTGGTACTTAGAAGTCCTCAGAAACAGGTACTACAGGTCCTCAGATCAACATCTAGTGATGTTGTTTAGAGTTCATTATGTAACGAAGTGTTTAGAAATCGGAATGTCTAATTCGACTTAATCGACCTGTATCTCGGACCCTCGACCTTGCAGGTACTAGGCATAGATAAGTAATAGTATGACCCATATCTAGACATTTGGGAACAGGAAAACAAAATAAATGTTAACATCACAAACACGACAAATCATTTTTTTTACAAGCACTGCCAGATATAAAGTAAAAATAAGAAAATTAATTACTTTTTTATGTTAATTTTCACGATATTTCTTAAGACGTGTTATATTTCAAAAGCTAGACATATGTTTGTTAAGATTATGATAATTTTACATGATAAATAGCATACCTTTGTATTTTTTTCAACAGTATGTTTGGAAAAACAGAAAATTCGACATTCTCAAGAAGTCATGGAAGTCTATGGTGAACGTCGTTCTGATTGATGCCAAAGATACGCCGCCGGGCAGTGCCAATGGACTATATTGTAAATTCAAGTAAGTTTCCATCCACCTTTTTTTAGTGAAGAAAATTATCTAATGACTTCTCCTGCCTTGGATGCGGCGAGAGAGTGTCAGACTCTTACTGACCAAAAATCATCCCGTTGCTATTCTTGCTTCTTCGCCATCTAGGTCGTCCGCAGCTCCGATTACGCTTCCTGCACCTTACTGTATGCATCACAAATTATGCAAACCAGTTTAATCCGCCACAACACAAGTCGCCAAACTTGAAATATTTTTGCTTAGGTACAATAAAATAAGCGTCGGAAACCTTTATAATACTGTTAACAAACAAAAAACTTGAACAAACCAAAGTTGGTTTTGTTTTATTATTTGCTATTTAGCTCTTAATAAATCTGTGTTTTTATTTGTCAAGTAATTTATTACTTTAGGTAGGTAATCTGGTTCTTTCAATTCAATAAAATATTTAAATCAGTTTTTAATAAGACCCCTAACCTAACCATTCAATATGGTCCTTTTAGTAAAAAAACAATGTAACAAGTTTCATTGACATTTATTTTGTTAAAAAATAAAACGATTTCGACAGCTTTTGTGTATGTTACCGGATGCTCCAATGATTTCCTTACAACCATACTTAGTTAAGTACATAGATACTTACTTACATACAATGCGTTGTGACTTGGTTATATCTACTTATGGGCAATAGTAGATATGTAGATGGATAATATCTTAATTTTATGCATCTAGTCTCCAGTTTGATATTCTAATATTGATTCATAACATTCTTAGATAAATATGTACATAGAACCTTACACATTTTCGTTCTTAAGCAGACATAAAGAAAGAACACCAAAAAAAATCAAACCTAGCATATCACATACCGAGTGTTATCTTCGCATCTTATCTAATAACAACAACTTGTTGAATGACTCGAACAATTAACAAACACGCGTATTACACCGTAGACAATTAAGAAAACACGGATTTTAATTGAAATCTTTGGTGGATTTTCCTGTCATTTTTTCCCGCCATCCGCCATTTAATTATTTTTTTTACTCAGACTGGGCAGCGAAGGTCACAAATCGAAGCAGCTGTCAAAGTCAAAGCCGTCGTGGTGTGAGAGGTTCAACCTCTACCTATACGATGACAATAACTTGGAAGTCACAGTTTGGCACAAGGGGAAACAGAAGACTTTTATGGGCAGGTAAGGTATATTCATTTACTCGGGTTTTGTAAGGAATACTTATCTCGGGTTTTACCTGATGACTGATGATTTACTAAGTGTAGGTATGAATTCCACGGTCGAATTAGTGTTTGTAAAAGAAACTAATTCTAAAACATAAACTCGTATAAACTCGTGATACATATATGTATGTCTGTAGGTAATATAATGTAATATAAAGTTCCTCTTTGATTACGTATGTATTTTACCTATGTATAGTACCCTAACCAAATAAGGCCTATGTCCCAATAAAGCCTATTTTGAAAATTTCCCTCTTCCCGATGTCAAATGGTCGCCAAAGTTTGTAGAAGTGTGCATGCACATTACTTAACTAATTTGAGCACAGCAAGCAACCCGTGCCGCGATTATGTTGGAACCTACAGACGAAAACAATCACGACGTGGAGCGCACTTTAGTTTTTATAAAATTCGAGTAGCGTAAACTGTTAGTATTTTTATATTTATCAGTATACGACGTGCCGTGTTTTGTCTGTATGACAATTATACATTTAGTCATCTCCTCACATTAGTGAAAAAGCTATAATATCGGTATATTTCATATAATCGTTGTTTTGTTTACCTATGTGCCATGTCCTAATAAAGCCTACAAAAAAAACGTGTAGGCCTTATTACGGCATAGTTGTTTTTCAGTAATTTTATAGAAAACGGATCACCAGCTTCTGTCAAAAAGAAAGCCAATGGATTTTGCAAAAGATGGAAAACGCTGTTAAAATGGTAGAAAGGGGTAAACGGGGTGAATAGATACAGAAAAGGGGTGAATGGATATCGGGAAATTCTTCATAGTATCTATTCACCCTTCGAATTTTATGCACCCTGTTTTACCCGGTAGGCTGCTGCAGCCAGATATAACTTCCAAAGAAGTACGCACCATCTAAAGATAAGTTCGACTACACGAAAGCTAGGTCGGTCGCTAAATTGGCTACAGAACAAGAAGTTATTCTCATTCGTTTGACTGATGATGGGGTACCTATGACTTCAAAGATGTTACTTTGGTAATGCATGATGAGAAACTCGTTTAGCCTGATGTATAATGACCAAAATTAATTAATAAGATCTCATTACATTTTTTATAAGCATTGACAAAGTTTTGTTATAATTAAGAAGTTGAATACTTACTAGTTTTTATTGAGGCCTTATTAAGACATAGGGTTCCCAATAAGGCCAAAGTGACACTTTAGTTATTTGTGTTTACAAAATTGTAATTTTTGTTTCTAAAGCCATTTTGATTCCATTATTACAAAGTTTAATAAATAAATATAAGATTTTGAAATTATCAGCCCTTTGTCATTTTAAACCTACAAGCTAGGCGGTAATAAAAATAAGGTAGGCCTTATTTGGTTAGGTTACCTTACCTATTATCTGTACTTAATATCGGAAATAGTCAATTTTGTAAAAATAATGTGATAAATTAGAATAGAATATACAAAAAATTATTTTTTCTTTTCTTTCCGACGTTTTAATACTTTTTGGAAAATTTATCCACAGATTTGATATTTAAAAATTTTCTGACGTGAATAATATTATAGTCATTACCAACATGTTCTTACACTTCAGTGAAATATTATTTCTGACATAAAAAAACACAAATTAAAACATATTTCCTCATTTTGTTAAAATATAATCATGTTTATTAATTATTTTTTTCAAAAGGAACGAAACATCGTCTCCACATTTATGTTGCAAAATATTTAAAAAAAACTTGAACAAACTTATGGTTTTTTTTCTGTGAAATGCGTAGGTTACTTATTACAAAAATGTTGGATTGACACTATCTTATCTGTATACTTACTTTTTATTAATTAATTCTGAAAACTAGGAGCTTGTCGCAGTTATATAAAATAAAATGTTCTACAAACCATATCATAGGATACAGAAATTGTTACTAAAAGCTTACAATCTTAAAGAAAGATTCCTATTTCATAAAATGAAGGTTCTCATCACAGACACCGAATTATACTTCTTACGGTGTAACTAATTGGTACATAAATCTTTATGACCAATTTTAACATCTACGCCAAAACCATTTTTTGTGTTTTAATGCTGACGCACGCTTTTGTTTTTCGATTACTTCTTTAGTGGTCAGTCGTTTTTTTAAGAATTTTAGTGTTATATGGTCACCTAAGCGTAGCCTTCCTTATTCATTCTAAAGACCGCTAAAGTTATTTTATTGCATAGTATAAATACTTCATTTATACCTGTTCAAAAATCTCCAAAATTATATTTCTTTAGATTACAGCGACATCTATATTATCTATAAAGCGGGATACAACAGATACCTGGCATGAGTTAGACGATTCGGCGTTCTGGTTGGCCCGCTCGATTATACTAACCAATCAGAGTGCCGAACGATTCGATTACTTTAAACGTAAAACAAAATCATACTTAGTGCCTGAGCCTAAAAAAAAAAGTGTTTTGATATTGAAACTGTCATCGCACTTTGACATTCTTCCTCCCCTTTAATAAATTCGGAGTTGTACAAGGTCGACGACTCCTCGTCACTGACTGAACTTATCCATACGCAGAAAGCGTTACTCAAGAATTTTAACGTTCCGGGTTATACGTGTGCGTGGAAAAGTACTAATATTCTCTGTGGTAAACATCTAGAAGTAGTGGGTAATTCTATAGGTACGTATTAACGGAATTATTTGTGATCTTTGGTGTCAAAATTCACAAAAACAATATGAATGTCATATCAATTTTCCCAGTTTTAGCAAAACAAAGAGTTTTTTTTGTTTGTTACTTCATTCACAATTATAAGTCTCATTTACTTTGAAGAATATTTATAACTGTGAGTTATGACCAAGGGCCTTAATTATTATTTACACGGTATTCTGCAAAAAACTCAGGTAGACCTTGGAAAACAGTTGACAAAGAAATAATAATCAAATGCTTTATTTGTTTGTTTATTAATCAACATATTATTTCTTAATTTTTGGTACATTATCTAATGTTCAGCTACACAACTGACCACTTCGTAGATAATGCGTTATTTATATGCCTAATGGCAAAAAAACACATTTGGACATAACGTTTTTGGACGGATTTCCATATTAAACAAAGTATTAATTAGAACTAGAGGTTGCTGTTAAACTGTTGGTTGTCATCAGTAAGCCGCGCGAAATCGTTCAACGCGCATTAAGACATTTATTCACAAAAAAAAAATTAAACAAAGTTTTTATTATTTCATAATACTACTACGAATGTTGACCGCTTCACATTTAAATTAAAACATGACAGTGGAATTCATACTAAACTTAATCTTAGGAAATAGGTATTTTGGTCGATTTTAGAACAGCTGATCTTTACAGATGTGTCATCGACCTCTCGCAGCTTGAGAAAGAGAAGACGCACGAATTGTGGCAGGAGTTGGACTGTGGACAAGGATCCTTACATATGCTGATCACGTTGAGTGCGACAGCAAGAACTATGCTCCTGGATAACGTTCCTACTACAAATGGCGTGACCCACGCTGCTCCTGAGGTGGAGAAATTTGTAAGTACAATTTAAACTGTTTATTTCTTTCATAGAATTTTTAACAGAGTGAATGTAAGCGTGATGCAAGCAAGGGAGATCCCTTACTCCCGACCCGAGATCAGTTGCGATGAAATCTGCAAATGCATTGGTAAATGTGTGTAGGTATTCAGCTTTATAGCTACTACCTACATTTCGCCTTCGCCTACTACATTTCGCGAAGGTTATACCTTCGGCCACAAATAGGCGTGTACGCTATATCAATAAAAGGAAAATCCAACTAACGGGTTTCAGACGTCGTCGGTTTAAACTTAAAAAAAATATTATGTAGGTGATTTTCCCCAAAGTTTGTTTTACCCATTTCTAAGAATGAATGAAAGAATTCGTGTATTTTTTCCGATTTGTTATTATGTATTTGGTTTCCTCATATTATCCTTAACCGCAATAAGTCATGTACACACTTCACTAAAGTCATTTTCTTTAAAAAACAACCTTTGTTATTGGCTATGGAAACTTGAATAAAAAATCTATGGTCAAGTTCAATGGAAGATTCCGAGGCTGTATTCAATAAGCAAAACAAAATAATTATTATATAATTTGAATTGTTGATTCACGCTGATGTTTGCCAATATGTTCTAGAATCATCTGCGGAATTATTTAAGAACATGCGGTTTGAATTGACCGTTATATACAGGTAGTTTTTCGTTAGAAAAAAAAACAGTACCGCATTTTAAATTAATTTCTTAGAATATTTTAATTGACTTTGTTAGTATAATCGAATGCCGGTAGTTTGTATCTAGTCTGGCGTTAATAAGAGAGGCTGCAGTGAATAACACCCTGATTCTAACAAAATGCAAGGAGTTTTACTCATAATCTTTCTCTACTTTCTTTGGGACTATTAGGACAAAACGTCTTCTACCTCTTTGTTTCCCTTTGTTACGGGAGTCATCTTATCACAAACATGACTTACTTGACTTAAGGTCCTATGTCCCCTAGATGGGGGCAGAGGGCATCCGCAAAGCATCACAAACATTTTATCCTTCCTATCGTTCCTTACACAATCAATCTGCCCATTTTTTCTTTGATTTTTTTCATCCTTTAAATTCATTCACACTATAAATTCGACTCTAGTTTAGTCACCTGATTTTCATCCCTTCTCATAATTGGAATTCTCGTATTAAGCTCCGTCACCTATTGCTAAATAAGTTAACAAATCTCGTCCTTCCTGCCTAACCATTCGATAAATAACAAACATGGTTATACTATGTTAATTGGTCTAGGAAGTAAGAGTCACTTACTTGGTCTATTAATAACTTGTTTGAACTATCAATCATAATTAATGGAAATACCAACTTTAAATAGACTAAAGTAACTACCGCCTACTCTAACCAATTTGTTATTTTTATTTTACTACCTTTACATCTAAACGTCTATCGATAGTTTATTTCTATGTACTGGGATTGCTAGGTGCTATTTAATTATATAGGATAGTTAAGAAGATATGGGGCCAGGGATCAGCTTTACCAGGTAGTGCGAAATGCAAGAAAAAGAAGCCTTAATTAGCCTTAGCCTACATTAAAAATGGAGTAGAATTATCATCACCATTCCGTCCACTACAGGACAAAGGTATCTCTAATAACTTGAAATACGTTATAGATTTCAATAAATACATACTTAATTACAAACGCAAAAAAACCAGAAACAGTTTTTTATAATTTAAATCAATAGGCAAATATGTGCGTGTGTGAGTGACCCATACAAGTTATACTTCTATTTATAGGCAGAAGTTTGTTTTGTTCATTTTGGATTCTAATATTAGAAAACGTCTATAAATAACGTATTACGAGTATATATTAATATATTATGTAGGCTATAAACATCATATTAATTATTTTTAATGTTGTTTTTGCGGCCTTTTGCAAATTTTCCGTTGGATACTGTTAGATTTCGATAGTAAAAGTTTTGTTCAACTTCTATGACGTTTCTGTTACCTTTGGCACTACTGCCTACTTTCTAAAACTTAATTGGTAGTAATGAATCAATCATTGTCTGACTAGTCTCTCGAACTAACTCATTCTTATGACCGATGGGACGGCAAACAAGGCCGACTGGAACGGTGAGGATCGAAACCAATTTCTTCACGTATATTTTGGAGAAAGGGCCAAGGAACAAATATTTTGACTTATTTCGTATGGCAAAGAACATCAAATAAATCCGTAAGTTTGACTAGCATCACCTTATAAACTGTTCTTTAGAAGATCATCGGATTTTTCTAGCAAAAGTCAAATAATCTTACACACTACAAAATTTTATGTAAGATTTTGTTCAAAGCTATAGTTCACCGTTTACAGTAGATAATGTGCTGTAACAAAAAAAAAACCGAAAACTTTTTTGTACTCATACTCATCCTAATGCGTTAATTCTTGTGTCCTACCTATCCTTATACAGTAACCTTAGCCGCTAGCCAATATTTAACTAGCATCAAGTAAAAACACATTACCTCACTACAAAACGAACACAATTTTCCTCCTGTGGAACTCCTTTTGTTGCATATAATAAGATAAACATTGACTTAATAACTTCCTGATTATCTTTAATTAAGAAAGTATGCACTTTAACATTTACCATTACAAGGATAAAGTCAGACATTTATGGTAACCTCGAAATTCTTTGAATGCAATAAAATACCGTTGTTAAAGTGAAATGTGCAAGTTGGCGTCAATTTGCGGTTTATACTCGTACAAAGATTGATATAACCTTGCTTGCGATGCTGCATAAAGCTTTATTCATATCGCAAGTTGTTTCTCAAGAATCTACAAAATAGAATAGAACTTTTAAAGTGACGTATCCATACAGACAAACACATGTTTAAAAACAATAAATAAAAAAAAACTTAAAACATTAAAATAATCGTCATTGTCGATCAATTATGAAATTGATATCTGAATGATCTTAATTGATCAAGTGAAAAGCGAGATGACACACAAGTGTGCCAAACACAAAAACTCTTCAATACGAATCAAACAATCTTGACCTTACCTCCTTATTTGAGCACAATATTTATCTCAACCTAAGTTCGCCAAAAATAGAAATTCCCAATATAGAGATCAGCAAATCTTCCACTACTACGAAACGTCAGTAAAATCTCCACAAAAGTACCGATATGAATTGATCTTTACGTCTTATCCTTCGGTTTTTACGCCTGTGTCAGCAGACTAGGCGCCCACTCACCTCACTGTATCAGATTAACCTTCTCCAATGTGTTAATTTTTTCATTGGAATTCCAACTGTACATCAAAACAATAAAGTTGATAATCCAATAAAGGAGGTTGGCAGAAAGGAGTAGTTTGACCTGCTGTCCTCTGTATCAAGTTCGTCTCGTAAACATTGGCGAGCCGGTATTTTTTCGTTGTCGGAATATTCCTGGCTTCCAACAAATTGATGACGCAGGTAAAAGTGGCTGGACGGGTATCACAGATGGTAGGACCAACTTGTTTATAACATGGGCATTTTTACGACATGATTCTTGTCATTAATTTACTTACAATATGTTTCCGGGTTGTCGTCGTTATGGGGAAGTAACTCAAGCAACATCTTAATATTGATAAAAATAAATAAATGGACAGAGCTGAATATTATTATGTAGTGACCCGTTTGTTACAACTTCTACGTCAATAAGAAGGAAAGGTGTAAATAATAAATACCTTATTACTGAGTAATTAATTGATTCATATACGACTTTGTGGAGGACCAAGGGGAGGCCTTTGTTCAGCAGTGGACGTCTCTCGGCTGATGATGATGATGATGATGATGACGACTTTGTATTAGTGTTGATCTTATATTAATTATTCATGTCTCTTCGTCATTGTTGGGCTTATTAGTAATGTTGCACCATTCTATACAAAATTTCCCATAACTTACCTACATAGAAGTAGTCATAAACTTACATATTATGTAGATGTTGTTGTGTAAAATTACTAGACATTTTTATCCTAGCATAAATGTCTTAGTCATGACAGCAGAGAAATAATACATATTTTTAAGACCAAGCTAATTTATTAATTCTTAAACTATTTTTAAATCAATAGCTTTTTTACCAGCTCCATTAAATCAACGGTTCTTGTTTACAACCAATACTTGTACTCAATAAAAAAATATTGACGCAAGTAAACACTTTTTGTTCGCGCCTTTTTATCGATGAACCAATGTACACCTTATAATTGTATAGATATACTGACTGTTTCACTAATGATATCTGAGTACAGGATCTGACCCCACGATCTTATTCGCACGTCATTGGTACAAAAAAATAAAAAATAATGATTATGACGCAAAAAATATATGACGTCATAGAAAACTATCTAATTCTATGAACCTTAATCGTAGCTGTCAATCATCAATGCGACGTGCCACTTTTGTAGTCATATTCTTTTTATTATTGAAATTGACACCAATACTTAGCTGTATGCTGTATGCTAATAAATAAACAAATATTGCTAACAGTTCGCGGAGGTATAGTAATTGTAGAGATATTATTACCTATGTGTTACGTCTATATTATGTATGAGCATACGGATATGTTTATAAAAAGGACATTAATGTACTTATTATTTTGCATTTAGGATATTTTTGGATCCTGATTAAAAACTAGATAAGCTATACTTTTTTTTGAGGGGGGAAAATCATCTATTGAGTTGTGTGTCAGACTCTTACTGACTAAAAACCACCCCGTTCCTTCTCCTGCATTGAGCCGGAGCTCCGGTAACCTGTTACGTTGTCCGCAGCTCCGGGGATAAGCTGTACTTAAAACCATAATAAAATAAGTAGGTTTCAGACCTAGTTATTTTATAAATGGACAAATCAAATCTACGGCAGATTGTTTGTTTTTATGAGAGACCAAGAAATTTGATAAAAGAAAACGTTTCTTTTGCATCACTCCTTTTGTCCAATCCATTCTATGGACACATATAATACATTGTACATCTTAATTTTTAAATGAATATTAACTTTATTTCTTATTTCCAGACATGGTACCGTCTAGACAACAAGTGGGGGGAAGTTGGTGAGCTGTCGGTGACGGTGTACGGAGCTGAAGGGCTGAGCGCGCTCGGTCTCAGCGGGAAGGCAGACTCCTACTGCATCTTAGAGTTGGACAACAACAGAGTCCAGACGCATACGGTGCCTGGCACTTCAGACCCAACGTGGAATAAAAGCTTTACCTTGTAAGTACTATACAATGTTTGATAAGCAAGCACTATACATATTATTAGTTCGTCTTGTTATGTACGAAATTGACAAAGAAGAAAGAATATGTGGAAATAAACACGGCAAACGTTACAAAAATATTATACCTGCTATCTACAGATTTATTAATGTTCTTAATTTATGTCTTTCTTTGTTGACTAAACATAGGTAATAAATTCATTTTACGTTTAGAACATGCAGATTAGCAGGTAACGATATATAGTCAGTAAATATCTTAAACATTTCAAAAAATAAGCTTATCCTCATTTTGTTTCACATTTGATTTATATGGTTCTTTATATTTGCTAAACCTGTTCCTACAAAAAAGCTTTAGGGCTTACGTCAGAGCCACCAGGTAATCGATGTGTGGTCCAAAGTCCACAGGGTAAATGAAGTCGAAACGGATTACAAGTTTTTATAAATCGATTGACACTTAAGAACCTTTTTGTGGGGGAAAGCATTGAGCCATTGGAAGACATCAAGCCTTGGGAGACACTTTAGGGTCCAATTAGGGATTCGGTATACTTAAGCTTTCGCTTTAGCTTGGGTAGACTGCTGAAGTCGACTAAAGCTTAAGCTTTAGTTTAGGTAGACTGTACTCTACTGTATTTGAGCAAGCAACAATCTACTTAAGCTCAAGCTTAGGTAGCTTAGGTAAATCTTAAGCTTTAGCTTAGGTAGACTGTTACTTGCTTAAGGATCACACTTAGAGACTAGTCCCACAAACCCATTACTTTTCCTACAAACAACCCATCGAACTATATCCAAATAATATATATTTTCTTTTGTCAACAGCCCAATAGACGACGTAACATCGACACTAACAATAACAGTAAAGGATGAATCGATTATAAACACAATGAAAGATGGAACTCTCGGCAAGATATCGATACCTCTACTGACAATAGTGAATGATGAGAAGGCATGGTTCGACCTCAGTAACCGACCGAAGAAATCGGTGCTAACGAAGGGAAACTCCCCGAAAATTCAATTACAAATGTCCATCGCGTGGAACCCGGTAATTTATACTTTTATTGCTTCCAATATTTTAGGCTTAATAACACTGGAACTATTTCTATCCCTGCTTTTTGTTTTATGTGAATATTTGGCCGATGGAGTGTTTCTGGCATGATTTAATGAACAATTTCCGTGATTTAATGTAATATTACTATGTGTAGTATACCCATTGAAGGTGTGCCATGAAAAAGTAATTTTTAAACTCAAAAGTTAAAATTTTGTCCTAATGCAATGCCAAAATCGCCGGCAGCGCCACACGCGAAAACCGAAATAACTTTTTTCATTTACAACTTACAGTTGTATATTTTATTATTGTTACCTAATTATAATAATTTATTTTGCAGATAAAAGCATCGTTAAGGTTATTAAGTCCGAAAACGAACAAGTATACGGAACCCACGCCGCGGACATTTAGTATACCGCTCATCTACAACAACCTGAAGTTCATCAAAGTTATATTCACGGTTGTGTACTACGGCAACGAACATTTAAAGTGAGTAGTTGTGTTTTACTTTATAATGTATTGCAAAAATATTGTTGGTGCAATCACTAGGTACATAGAACTGTACACTTAGTACGAGTTTGCTTTTCATTGAACGAAATTGTAACGAGAGAGCGTTCGGCGCTCTGATTGGCCAACTAATCGAATAAACAAACCAACGTGAAGCAAACTCGTACTAGGACAAAATTCAAAGTGGTCATATATGGTCTATTTTAACTGTATTTTATTTCCAAAATCAGGCATTAAAACATTTCTCGCAAATTCAGTCCTTAATTTACAGTTGTTTATTGCGTTGCGACCCTAAAAAAGTAAAATCTTTACTCTTATTTAATGAAATAATTCGAGAAAAACATAGAAACTATTATGTGAAGTAATTATACGTACATTATGTAGAACCGGGTTGTTTAATTATTTCTATGTAAATCGTCTAACACAGTTTCTCGTGTCGTTCGTTGACCGTTCGATAGCGCCCTATTGAACAGTGCATCGCTTCGAAAACGTATTTTAATTATATATTTGCATTTCCTTTGACAACATCCGGACATTGTAATTACTTTTAAAATAAATTTAATTTAATTATAACTGTTTATACCTACAAGACCTAATTACATGTACCTATCGAATCGTAGCACAATGAATGAGAAAGCATTTACACTAATTAACTTTATTAAGCAACCTGTGCTACTAGCCAAAAGCCATTGCCTTGTGTACCAAGAGAGTAGAAAACTCAATCTATGAGAATGCGACTGACAAGCGGCAAAATTTACGTCAATCCCATATTATTATTATTATTTTCGCTTATTGAAATCGGCAGTTACTTTTCTTCCCTCCCAATTCCCTAACAACCCTTAAATTCATAACCTCTAATAGGCCGGCAACACACTTGTAACGCCTCTGGTGTTTCGGGTGTCCATGAGCGGTGGCGTTTACTATCAGGCTGCTCTGAACGTCTGCTCATTAACCGGCTTATATCATAAAAAATAAAAGAATAAAATAAACTATAATAGTAGGTACACAATCTTAACTAATCCCTAATCTTTAACTTAACTTTAATATTTGAATAATAGGCCTCATACACTTCACACCAGTGTAAGCACTTCACAAGCACTTGACCAATGCGGTAATATTGATTACCTATTCATAAAAAAGCTACAGACTTTGGACTGAACTTTAGAATGATACTTAATGATGAATCATTTTATCAATGACTAGCATTTTATCCGTAAAATATCGCCGTGGATTTACATTCCTACATGATATCTATGTACCTAGGTATCAGCAGCATGGTATATAGGTAGGTACCTAGGTACGTACTGGTCATCCCATGAGTAGGTTAAGTAGAACCTACAAGAACTATAAACAAATGATGAATTCCTGTACCTAGTACGAACCAACTTTTATGACACAAAACGAGTCGGTGACATCATTACGTGTTAAAACAAAGACCAATAATGTACATAAATGTGTAATAGTAATTAACAACACAAAAGGGATTATTACGTAATATTTGGTTTTTGACACGAAACTATCGTAACTTCGATATAGGGGCAGAGATAGATGGCGCTAGGTCAAATGCTGATCAGGTAACAGTATACATTTTATATTAAAAAAATATTATTTTTGTATAGAAATTATGGATTGCGTGTTGCGTGGCAGCGTAGCCTGGTAAAACGCTCGTGTTCTTCTAATGAAATATAGAGCTCTTAAATTATTTCTTATTAGCAATCGCAAACTAAACACCAACTTATTTAAGTATGTGTGTCCCACATAAACTAATATGTGATGTAAATAAATCATGATTTGTGAAATAAACATCAATCAATACTTTGTCCTATTCCGTAATTGGCACAGACAAATGTTAATGAGTAACGTTTTCCTTAATTACTCATTATCGATCTACTTTCAACTATGAAGTTACTAATTAGTCATCGCTATGCTCTTTAGACGTTTAATTGTCTTTTTTATATAAAATAGGTTGAAATCCCGTTAAACTAAGTAGACATTGAACAAATATTATGAAACATTCCTACACGTGGAGGTGTCTACAAAAATAAACAAACTATTAAACTCAAGTCCTACTAAATGAATATCGGTTTGGTATTTTAAAAATATCCGTATGTCTTACTCTTAATCATGACATCAACAATATAGGAAAACCTGATATTCTTTTAAATGAACTAACAATACGGTAAATGTGGTTTGTGATGTGATGCACGCCCGCGCTACTTAACCACACAAGTCACATGATACTTGGAAACTAGTGTCTTTCTTGAAGGTCTGCAGTATCGATTATAGATTTTTTTTATACTATAAGCCGGTAAACGAGTAGAAGGATCACCTGATGGTAAGCAATCGCTGCAGACTGCAGTCCATGGTCACTCAAACACAAGAGGCGTTACAAATGCGTTGCCGGCCTTTAGAGAGTTACTAATTTAAGGGTTGTTGGGGAATCGGGAATTGAGAGAATGGATAATTGGGTCTTCGGTAACCTCACGCACACAACGCAAGCGTTGTTTCGCATCGGTTTTCTGTGTATAGGTATTTGACCTGTCCACTTGTTTGCTTTTACCTGGGACTGTCCAACCAGTGCTAACAGTTCCTGTCCATCTAAAGGTTGTTGACCGTTCATTATTATTTTCCCTCAAAATATTTGGTCTTCTGTGTTTAAATATATTTGTTTTTTGGAAAATGTAATATATCTATCTGTTTGTCTAAGATGGTATTTATTCTTGTATACTTCCAGGTATTTGTTTGAGTGGGAGAACCGAGAGAAGTCAGCACTGGCGCTGGGCGCTTGGTTGCTATTTTGGTTCTTCTTTAGAATGTGGATGACCCCACTCTTAGCAGTCGTCCCATTCGTATACTTCTGGGCTACACGAAGTAAGTTGTTCAACTGTCTTTAAAACCGTGTTAGTGTACGATCGGTTCTCAACAGCCTACTGTCACCAGTAAAAAATCCCAAAAATTGCAACAATAACATGCATTTTAATGATAATAACAAGGATATCAAGGATGTACTATTATCTTTCTTTTGTGAAGCTCTTAAATGCTAAGTCATCTTAAGAAGATTCCATACCAGGGCACCAATAGCTTTTGAACACATTTCATTGAGGTCGTATACAACAAAATCTCCAATAATCTGACTGATCACATAATTTCTCATCGTTTTCAGATACAGCAAATCTAATTCCTATCTCTCAATTTGACGATGACTCTTCAGAAGAGGAACTGGATTCAACTAAGGTACGTACCTTCAAGAAATGATTTACTTATTTACATTTTGGACTCGTGACCGTACGGCACACTAGTGCACTTACACTGCAATGACCATTATCGGCTGCCCTGCGGCGCCTGAGTCTATAGGTACACATACATACATACAAAAAGGTTCATAAGTACAGCTATTGTTGCTTGTGAGATTGCTAGTCCAATTCTGACTTCGACTGTACATATTATTTATTTAAAACGATTACGACATTCAGTGGTTTCTTGAATAGAATGCATAGTTATTAAGTACTTGCATATTGTTTCTAAGATACTTTGGAATCCATGCATAAATCAAACCGCGATAAATGGGACACACTAATTAAGTTCGTGATAATTTTAAATTTCTATTGTGTTAGTTTGCAGCACAGTAGTGCTAGTTATACAAATAAAGATATGTTTTATTTGTTTTTAAACATTACCAAATCGGATATAACATCCTAAACAACATTGTAGGAAATGTTCTAAGCCGTATCTTTAACTTTGGAAAAAGTTATCTTAATACATATACAAGTAAATATATAATTAGTTACCTCTTTTTATATAACTAATGTCAGTTTATATAATGAGTCAATTCCCCGTAGTAGGTACATAGGAAGACATATTGTAGCGTAATATTTACTGTTTGTATGCAGTCAATTACCTACATTTTATTAACCTTTACATACGTAGATGCATCAACAGGAAAAATACACAGATTCAAAGAAATCCATTGTTATCTATGATGAGATTAGCTTGCTAATTATGTAGGTGCGTAGGTTCAGTTCTTCCCCATACAAAACTATGTTTCATCGACAGGCTATCTGATACATTATGATATGGTTTGTTATTTTCACTACCTAGGTTACTTGGTTACTTATCTATCCAATATATTTGCCTTTTGAGCACCAAGACATCCTCGTGTATTTTTATGTGATAAGTAAACGAATAGACAGGATCACCTGATGGTAAGCCATCGATACTGCCCCTCGCTTGCAACACCAGAGGCTTTACTAGTGCGTTGTCGGCATTTTAGGAGTTAAGGATTTGAAGATTAGGTAGATTGAAGAGAGGGTTATCTGAGCCTCTGGTAACATTACTTACCCTGAAAAACACAACACAAGCAACGTATCATGGTTACATTCACAAATATACACCAAAACTAGCTCGTTTCCAAGCGAAGTCCCTATAAGTAAAAAAAGTGTAGGTATGTATTAATTAACCTACTTTTTGTTTCAGGACGACAAAACAATAAAAACTCGATTGTATGAACTACAGGATCTCACATTTACGATTAAGGATGGAATAGACTACATTGTATCTCTACTGCAGAGGATCAGGAAGTAAGTAGCATTTTTTTTTATGGAATAAGTGGCAAACGAGCAAGCGAGTCACCTGGTGGTAAGCGATCAGTGCCGCCCAAACACCCGCAACACCAGACTAGCCATAGATGCGTTACCGACCTTTTGAGGAGATGCTCTTTTCTTTAAGGTTTGAAGTTCGTATCGGTTCGGAAATATCCATTTCATTTCAAAATATTACCTTTATAAGTGTGTAAAACGAGATTTACATATTTGACTGACATACTTTAAACATAATTACCGAAACAAATGAAAGGTCAAATTCTCTTCAAAAGTCAAAACTTTGATTGACATACAATAAGAGAATAGTTTAAAACCTAACGATATATTTAAATGAGACCTAAAAACGATAAAAAGAAACAAATAAGTTTCGTCCTAATTACTTTTATCTACATATTCTATTGTTTTACAAATTAACGCTACCATTTGTCCAACTTAACACAATCATTGTCTACCGTTTGTCTAGGTTTCTACCAAGTGTACTACCAAGTGTTCTACTAAGTGTAACATACAAGTAAACATTTTTCAGTCATACTTACTTGCGTTTTGTACACTCTCGGCTTCTCGGTCCCTAAAAAATTGATATAAACTCGCATTTGTTCTAGTGATACTCGTATGTAATAATACTAATAATTTATTATTTATTTTCTTGTTACAGCTTATTTAAGTTTGCGGTACCGTACTTAAGTTACCTCGTGATGACTGTACTGATTGCAGCCACCGTTGCACTCTACATCATACCCATAAATTATATATTTATGGCTTTAGGTATGTATTCATTTAAAATAATGAAATTACAATTATATGTGTTATTAATTACTTTGTTATCGGCTTACTCACGTATAAATCTTTGACGAGAAACTCAACTAGTTACAAGCCATACTAGAGGCTCATATTCATGAGAAGCATTCCGCGACGCAAGACGCGGTGACGACGCTAGTAGCAGATAATATAATAATTATTTACTTCAATAGTTTAAGCATTTACCTAAAATATTTTAATTATTAAACGCTACATAATTTCACTTGTGGACTCGTGGCACTCATTTAATGCTTCATATAAGTACCTAAACTCTATATAGTGAGTATTCTATGTATAATTTTAAATGTGTTTTATAATTTGCAGGTATCTACAAGTTCATGCGCAAAGTGTTGAACCCTGACAGAGTTCCAAACAACGACATACTGGACTTCATATCACGGATACCGGACGACAAGATGCTGGTCAGTATAACAGATAATGTATTTTAAATATCTATAGGAGAGATTATGCACAATATGGATTTTTAATTTTAACAGTATGTTTCTAGAACTCGAATATTAACTAAATCACATGTAAATTATACAGTCATCAACGTCATCTACCTACTTATTTATTTACGTAAACTGCACATGCATATGCCATAAATTATTTTTATTTATAGAAACAATGGCGAGAACTGAGAGTCCCGGATAACAACTTCAACAGAACTTACTCGAAGAGGCGATAAATAGGAGAAGAAAGGCGCACTGCACGCTACGTTACCTACCCGTAATGATGTTGTGTGGCGCGGGCTTTAGCTCCTAAGAGCTCTTCGCTGTCAGGACCAGTTAGCTCCTATCAGCTCCTGTCAGATCCCGTCAGCTCCCAAGCTATGAAGTCAAACAGCCCCGACTGCTACCGCCTTGCACAAAATTGTGCAATAAAACTACGTGATTGCATTGATTGCTCAAATTATTTATAATTTAATTTAATCTCATAGGTGATATTAATTGTAATTTTGCCATTAGACTAATGAGCATTTAGATTCGCAACCGCATTTTTAAAATTATTTCATTTAAGAAATATTTTTTTATATTTATTTATAACGTGGTTGCGGATTTGTCTGATAAATTAGTTTATAAGTCATGTTTGTCATTTTCCTATCGATTATAAGACAAACGACATGATAATGTAGCAACATTTAGTACAATAATATACTTTATGATTATTGTAATAATGATCATTGTACAAAAGAATGAAAGATGCAAATACCTCGAATAAGAAGCTAGGTTAACGATGAAATTGTGATGTTTAATTTAAGAATGAAACAATGAATAATTATATATTCTCTTATTTACAAAAATGGTTTTATTTAAAAATAAATATATGATATAAATCTCATATAAAAACTATTCTAATTTATTTTAGGTAATTTGGCACAATGGTATACTTGACTACAGTTCCCTAGGATTGCTTATATAATATCGCCCTGGACTAGGATATCTACTCGTATAATTATATCTATCTAACTATAACTAAACTTCTTGTCATGTTGAACTTTTCCCTGAAGACGTACTTGTAGAGCTCTTGTTGTTTTGAGGTTCTGGCACACTCAATTGTTTCCAATCTCTCTGTAACACCCAAAAGTACATAAATTAATTAACAAAACAAGAACAATAAAATTACGTACTCAAACTAGTGCTAGTCAGCTTGAGATAGTTGAGCATAACGCCATCTATAATTATCTTGAAGTACCTATCTAAGAAACGCAACTAAGCACTAAACTTTGCATAGTCACGAAGGATAGACTAACCCTAAATTAGTTTATCTTTTAGAAATAGTAATTTAAAACAAGGTACTCTACCAGCATTTTGTTGTCAGGTATTCTCGAAATGAAGTCCAATAAGTCGTTGTTCAGTATTCGATCTGGGTTCAAGCGCTTCCTCCCGTATTTGTATATACCTGAAATATTTAATTAATCAATGACATGGTAAGTAGTACGCAATATTATAATTAGAGCTTAGAGCAACCCAACCAATAGTTGTTTATATTTTTATTCGCTTATCCAGTTATGTAGGTACTTACCAAATCCCATCATGAGGTATTTATAAGGAACAAAGTAGAGAAGTGCTGAATTTATCACTAACAATATCATCGACAAGATAGTCAGAAACGGGACCTTGAATGTTGCTAAACTGAAAAATAAGTAATTACAATTTAGGTACATTTAATTACACACACATTAAAGAAAAATTCACAGAGCTATAGTTTATTCACAATAGCATTAGACAGAAGTTTAAAAAGATTATTTTTAGGCTACACTTTGTAATAAAAGTGATGATATACGTACCACAAAGCTATAGGTAAGTAAATCTGGTGAAAAATCTTTGAACATTAGCTTGAGTTAAATGCCTAACTATACTCTTCAAAGTTAAACCTCGTAAGCTACACTTTAGAACGAGCACCGAGCTTCACTGACGGACAGACTGACAGACATCCATCATTTGGGAATGCCGATAGACGATAAGATTATAATAGAACCTACTTCGTAAACTTATTTCAGACATTTCTTGTCATAGTAAATCTTATTAGCTCCTAACGCACATAGGTACCTATATGAAGAAACGGATAAACGCTTTCCAACATGCATGCTTACAATAATAGTACAATAAGATACAACTTACTTATACAGTCTTTCAGCCACTGAGACTAGATACTCTATACCCGCTGTTATAGTGAGTGTCATATCTGGCAGACCTTTAATTTTATCTGACACAGACTCTTCGCCCTGTCCATCATCTCCCTTGTTCCAGTCTTTGGGCCCTTCATCATTTGGTAGTTTCGTTTCTTGATCTAGAACAAACGAAATTATCTTATCGACAAGATACAACATTGCTATAGATACAGATAGGAATACAATTAGTTTTGAAAATGATAATTTAAAAGCATTTTCACTTATTGCTATATTGCAGTTATAAAATGATAAATGTAAATAAAAATAATACAGTTTTTTTTTTAAGGAGGGAAAATCATCCACTGCCTTCTATCGCCTTGGGGAAGGCGATTCTTACTAAAATCCCGTTCCTACTCTTGCTTTTCGAGCTGGAGCCCTGCAGGTTACTCGCCAGGCAGTCTGCAGCTCTGGGACAATAACAGTATAGCATGTTTGTTTTCCTCAAAATGTATGGTGCCTTCTCTCGCTTTTCAATGCCTTATAGCTGAACTCTTTGTGATCAACCGTGGTATTTAGAACGGCATTTTATAATATCTCAATTAACATCAAAGCTCAATTAAAAGATTTTTTCTTCAGTGTACAAAAGTAGACGTAGTAGATGCTACGACAAGCGATTTGAGCGACATCTGTGATGTATGTCAGCAGCTCGTAAGCTTGGACGTCACCCCCAGTTTATGTGTACAAAGCATCATAGGCTCACGGTAGTAATCAGTCACTCACACACATTCGCGATAAGTTAAAAAATCACTTACGTAGTTTATGATCAATAAACCATATGACTGGGAACAGGGCGGCAATAAGTAATGGTGTCATCCATGGGTCGAAATAGTACCAGAATATTAACCAGGAACAAAGTATGGTCGTCGATAACTCTCGATCATCCCATTCCAGAAATATCCTGCAAAAATTAAACAAATTAAGTTGGAACTTATAAATCAAAGGTATCACAAACGGGAAGGTAGAAGCGCCCATTTCAGAAGGTGAAGCATATATAGCTACTTATTCTAATTATTATTTGGATTAAGTAGCTATGCTATATATGTAACACCCATTTTTCCTATTTTCAGTTATATAAGTCCCATAATAGTATGAGGGTGAATCTGTAGCAAATACGCTCATAATAAGAATTTCAAAACCCCACATAGACCAATTTTTTTCAACCCGGATATCACATTAAGAGCAGAATCAAATCGCGTGCATTCAAGTTTGAGGTCGATTCAGCCTTATCAGCATAATGCACATGGATACAATTGCACATCCTACATGTGTAACACACACACACGTGTACAGAAATGTGTAAATAAAATAAACTAAGCAGTCAATCACACAAGTCATTAAAAGATAGAGATAACGTATCACGCATTTGATTAAATGCATTTTTTAATAAAAACTCGGTAGATATCCGTTATGAGAATGAGTAGCAAAAAGTCCCTATCTAATATAGATTTTCTAGCTAAATCCATATAAAGACTTGTGAGTCATGTACAAAACTGTGCGATTCTTCTTGTAATCACGTGAATACTTACTTGCACTCATAAGATTACCAAATATGTACCTGTCCGAAAGTAAAAAAAAGAGTGTCGTCAGGTTCTGATAGAAGACCGTTTGTTTCTTTTGTATATTTATCAAACCAATAAATGTATTATAATAATATTATTTTGTTTGTTTGGATGTTTGTCCGTCAATCACGCTCAAACTACCCAACTAATTTAGATGAAATTTGGTATGCAGAGAGGGTATGAGCTGACTTGGGTGATAGGATCTTTTTATCCCACGGGAACGCGGGCGTAGCCTGCCAGGAGCAAGTGTTCTTGTAAACTCAGAAGTTTTGAAGCATGTTAGTGAAATCATGTCAGGAGTGTTGTACGGATCTGGATGAAAATTGGCATAGTTGCACAAAGGCATATAATGAAGGTCTACTAACTCTTTATCTTCATATCCCGGTAATTGGAAACCATCTAGCCCAGTCTATCACAAAGTTAGATGTATTCACTTTTGATACCAAAAAGATAGGTACTTACTTGAAATATTCATTGAATATAAAGAGAGCATCGAATGTATCTCTGATAAACTTGCAGTTCTTGTAAATTAGTGGTATGTCGAACTTAGGCGGCTTCGTTATGTACTTCACTTGTTTCGGACGAAACAGTTTCAATGAAGCCATCACCTGGAAAAAGACACGTCATTTATATAGACATACCACGTAGTTTTCAAATAATGGATGTCTTTAAACATGATAATCTAAATACCTATAGATCTATTTGCATAATGTACAAAGATCGGATATGAATCAGCTAATGAAAAGTCCAATTCATTACTCATCCTACAAGTCGAACTTTGAACCGTACAAGTGTATAATCAAGAACTATATTTGTGATCAATGAATAAACAAAGGTTCAAACATCTATATTTTATAATAACTATCGTGAGACATACTAAATTAACTAAAAATCACGGTTTATTCACGTAAATTAATTGAGAAACGCTCTACTAGTTTCGAGTCACAGAGGGACTACACTACTGTACGTAGTCTGCGCATGATCAGGAGACCCTCTGTGATTCGAAACTAGTAGAGTTTTTCTCCATTATTTTCGTGAGCAAAACCGTGATTTTTAATTAATTTATTAGTTCAAACATCTAATTAAAAATCCCACATGTAGCGCAAGGTGAATAATTAATCTCCCGGATTATAGTCACAATCAAAACAATTATCGCAGTTTGTTATCAACATTAATTTATTATGAACTTGTGTTTTCATAGCACGTGAGCTAGTACTAACGTACCAGCTGTTCAGTATTACCTACGTACCGTACATAGTTCAATATCCTTGAGTTGAATTAGGATTCTAGATTAATTTTATAGTTATGGCGACATAGTTTAAATATCCAAATTACCCAATGTCACAGACAATTAAAGATATAATATTAATAAATTGTTTTTGTTGAAGAATTTACCAAATTAAGAATTGTACCAGGTTATTCATAAATAGAAGAATTTCGTTTCGTAATATAACCATAAAAATATCTTGTATTCTAACGTTTTCATTTTTTTAATTCCCATCAATCACTGATTCGCACCGCGATATCAGTCGTCGCACTCATAACATCTATTAATTGCTAACATTTACTTTTAACATGCGGGATTTACTATGTTTATTATTTATTTATTTGTTAAAAGGTAGATGTTAAAAAACTTATAAAACTAGTGTGTACAGTCTGAGAAAACTATCTTGGTTGAATTAAATTCCTATCATTTTCTGTAAGTGCCAGTTAACTTTGTCAAAAGAAATACTTACAGGATTCCAGAATATGTTCATTTCCAGTCGTACTCTGGGACAGTTGCCCCGCGCCCCCTTCTTCTTGCAGCTGTCCTTGAGCGCGTACCAGCAAGCTTCGCCATTGTTTATCCGGAGCAATGGTATGATCACTCTGCCCAGAAAGTCGTACAGCAACGAATTTATGGAGCGATCATACACCTTCAGCTCAAAAGTTGATGCCACGTCGTATATATTACTGGAAATCAAGAATATTTTATTGAAATATCACATTTGGGATCGCCATTAAAAGTGCGGTTATAAGAGGCCTAATTCCTTCCATCATCTAACCCCCAAAACATCGGCAACGCATTTGTAATTCCACTGGTCTTGCTGGTGTCCGTGGATGGTGCCAATTGCTTACCATCAGTTAAACCATCGGCTCGTCTGCTGCGGCTGCCTTATTCCATACAAACATATTGTACAAAATTTTGCAAATAATTTACGCCTAATTAAAAAGTCAAGCGGAAGATAGCTGACTATCAATTATCACTAGATCACTACTTAATCCTCCGATAGCTGATGCCAAATTGTTATTTCTTTGATTATGTTTTTAAAAAAACGTCAGTAAATGTTTTTTCGTTTGTTATTCGATTGTGTTATCGAGAATCTATGAACTTGGGAAGGAAAAATGTTTAGATAGGTAGGTATGTGTTTTGCGCAAACGCAGGAGGTGTAGATTGATTAGATAATACAATGAATTCTTTTACAATGCAAAACATGCTATCAAAATAACTCAATACACAAGCAATCAAGCAACAGGGGCATAAACTTTTTTTAAACTTTGACCCTCTCTAGGAAGTTTTTCCTGTATCTTGGGTGCGTTCACAAATATACAATTTTACACATACACATGACCAGACCCGAAACAACAATTTGCGGATCACACAAAGAGTTGCACCGTGCGGGAATTGAACCCGCTACTAGCTGCGCAGGAGCCGGTTGCCACCACCGCACCAACCGTGCAGTCAAAAGCCTTAGCGGAAAGTGGAGGAAACACAAACGTAAATGAAGTGCCAGTTGAAATATCACATTATAAACATAATAAGTAGGTAAATAGAAGACACTCACAACACGTAGGTTTTATTCCACACAGGTTCCGAACTAGAACTGACTGATGGAGTTTGGATCTTCTCATTGTCCAATTCTAAAGTGCAGTATGCATTTGGCTTGCCATACAGCCCCTTAGCCCCAATCACTTTTACATGTAACTGGCCAACAATACTTGTGTCTGGCGTCAAGTTATAGAAAGCCTGAAAAATAATAATATGTAGTACTCGATGGTTCAAGAGTAAATGCAATGCCCGATAACAATACAGTTGACTTTAGTTTTATCTGTCAATTATTTACGACAAGTTATTGATCTCTTCTGAAAGTGACGTGAGAGTGTATTATTTTAAATTTAAGAATTAGATATGCGAAAATCCTTAACGAAATAATTCTACACAAAAACCAAAACTAAACTAAATACTATACAAAACTTAACTTTGGCTATCTCTATTTCTATGATGTCTACCTTTACATTAATTTTCACAACAACGATAAAACATACTCTAAAATAATCACGTAGCAATTTCCCTTTTCACCCTTAACTCTACGTAGTAGTGCTACGCAAACCTGGCTACGAAATCTCTCTACACGTAGCACTGCTACGAGATGCTACACCTGGAAAAGTCTTTAATCGCGTAGTCCTTTTTACGCTGCGGCCTAAGAAGTGCTACAAAAATGGTCTACTCTCGAAATGTTTGAATAGAACATATTAAAATAATTACATTTTTATAATTATATACATACATATTTTGATCGTAAGTCTTCCACATTTGGTTCATTGCTCGAGGTCGATTGGTCAGGGTCGTGTATCGTCCGTGTGGTACACAATGTTACTGACAGATGTACGGAACCGTAGCCTCCGTCCAGATCCTGCCATATGTCGTGTGTGCGCTCCCTCTCTCGAGTTGACAGGTCTAGAACACAACTTTCAAAATAATTTAACTAAGTACCTCAAAGATTGAACATTTTTTATAGGATTTGACTTGAAGTGAGTGAGTTTTATATTTTTAATGGAATTTTTCCTAATTAAACACTAATTAAACAATTGAAATAAAAACAATTATAAACATTATTCGACTCAAGACATAGGTAATCTAATATATAAAATTTTCATGTCACAATGTTAGTTACCGTACTCATACGAAACGGCTTCACCAATTTTTACCAAATTTTATATTTTACAGTTGGTCTGAGAATCGGCTATTTTCCTACAAGTGATACTGGTTGTTCACCCTTAATTGTTTTTGACAAAATAATCTATAAGGCAAAGCAACGTTTGCCGGGTCAACTAGTACGTATGTATGTAGGAAAGATAGGAAGTCCCTAGATAAGACCTTCGAAGTAAACAAACCAAGCAAAAATTATATGTAAGTAAATGTCCAAGTTCAGTGGCGGTCTGCCCAGTACCTATTGCCACTGACCTGGGGGGTTAAGGTCAATCAGATAAGCTGCACGTTTATACAAACAACCAATGAGTTCATGTCTGCTGTACGTATCTCACTCATTAATTAACTAGATCAGACTCCCGTATTTATAATAAACACAGACTAGTCCATTTAATATCTATGTCTACTTAAGATAATTATGACCAAAACTAGGTTTCAGGTCAAATAAATTAAAATGGACTGTGATCTGAACTCAGACGTTAGTCTATAATAAGTCAAAAATCATGCTGTGTTTTCAGAAATGGGTATAAATGTTTCAATTAATAAGTACTGGTTTTACAGAATGAATACTTCTATCTTAAGTGTGGGAGAACCATGCTTCGGCAAGAATGGGCGGGCTCGACTGGAGCAATATCATGTCTCACAGAAAATCAACGTGAAACAACGCTTGTGTTGTATTTTGTTATGTGAATTAGGTTACCGGAGGCCCAATCATACCCCTTCCCAATTTCTCAACAACCCTTCAACTCCTAACCCCGAAAACACCAGCAACGCACTTGTAACGCCTCTGGCGTTTCGGGTGTCCATGGGCGGCGGCAATTGCTTACCATCAGGTGACCCGTCTGCTCGTTTACCGATTTATACCATAAAACAATATATTTTTAATCTGTGTCTATTTCTAACACATACATACCTGTTACTATTTGACAGTAGTCGTACAGAAAAATAATGAATTATTATTCTAAGAAGGTACTTATCTCTATCTATTAATAATCTGTAGAGACAGATTAGAGGTACATTGGTACATCTTATCGTATTTAAATAGTTCAATGTGAGAACTTATAAACGGATATTCGATAACGCATAGAAGGTATTACAAAATCAAATACATTTATTGATGTAAACAAATATCGTTTGTACTTAATTCTGTAAGACGTAATAAATGTTTTAACTAGAAGGTTACCTATAGAGATTTACAATGGAAAATTGCCGCGTGTACTGCGCTGCGTAAGTAAATGTTTCGTGTTGAAAGTCAATCATATGATTGTAAAAGGCTGATGATGTCCTCTTAAAATACGTTAATCTACGTATTATGGCATATGTAATAGTTAGTACATTACACTAATATTATAAATGTGAAAAAGTTTGTTTATTTGAAGGGTTTATCCGCAAACCACGCTGAAACTACTGAACGGACTTTGATGAAATTTCATATACAGACACGGTGTGGGGTAACTTGGGTGATAGGATATCATTATATGCCACAGGACAGCTAGTAGTAATCTATGCCACAGGACAGCTAGTAGTAATCTAATATAATAACGTGGACCTATCGATGTTTGATTTTTTGCAAAAATACACGTTGGTAGTACAACAGTTTAACAAGTGTAATCACTAAGAAGGTACCTACTAAATAAGTATTATAAATATTTTTAGTAGTATTATAAGTATTAAAACATTTTTCCCATACCTGCCCATAAAATTCTTCTGTTTCCCTTTATCCCATAACGATATAGTTAGCAGCTGATCGTTGCGCAGATGTAGTCTGAAACTTTCCCTCCATTGCGGCTGTCTTGTGGCGGGAACCGATTTCGATTTGTACGACTGAGAACCCAAACTGTAACAAATGTGGTGAAATTGTAATGAAATATTTTTTGATTTAAGCTTATATAAATTTATCACTTTTTATGAGTCACATATTTCGCAATCTTTGTAGGATTTCCTTGTTAACTTCCTTTGTCGATAAATTCTAGAACAAAGTCCTAATTATTGAATTGATTAAATCAATGTTGATCACTATTTATTATAATGATAGGCATTGTTTACCTATGCCCTATTAATTTTACGAACTCTTGTAAATATTATTAAGGTCTTAAATATTTACATACTCATTGGACTGCAAATATTAATTAACTCATTGGCCTACATTCATGCACATTTACTATTAGGTAGTTAATTTTAAACGAAATAAGTACAAGTAAAATGGTTAATAGAATACTTTTTACCGGAATTTGCAGTAGACTGCGTGTGAAGCGCCATCCTGCGGCTTGTCTGGGAGTCCCTTAGCTTCCACAATGACCACATTGACAACTGTATTTCGTGCGTTTTTGTCCAACCTTAGAGAGAATTTCCGATCGCTTTTTTGCTGTAACAGATTCAAAATCCTTATTTGCTTTTTTAATGTGGTATAAATTCCTAAATAATAGGTATTTGGGACCCTGTCGGGCACGGCAACTTAAGGTCTAATATCTTACCTATATGTCCTATTTCTTAATTACACAAGTAGGTATGTATTAATGTATTATTTATGTCGAAACATAGTAACATAAAGAAGCAAACGAATTACCTATAGTTATCTTTTTTTAATTAAGTACATAGGTAATGTTACTATGTGGGTAACTACTTATGTAAGTAATGATATTCTCGAACTTATATAAACTAGAAATCGAATTGGTAAGTTTGCTTATTTTTCAATTAAAGTACATTTTTTAATCGATGACACATTTTTCATTTTCAGTTAAATTTTTCGAGTCCATTTTTTTATCGATCGCGTGCGTATTGCCTTGTCTAATCACAAATGTATTGTGTACGTGTATCAGGTTGTATAGCGATATTTTAAAGACAACAAAGATAACTGCACCAAATTAGATGGATCCTCTTTTGTTTTGCTCATTACTATTTACAAAACAAAGTTCAAGGTAAAAGATTCACTTGAAAAGTCAAGGAACAACATCGGACAACAACACTGCAACTTGGGAAGCTTTTATGGTCCTTAAATATTTTCAATGAACATGGGGGTGTTTATTTTAATTAATTAACTTTCAGTGTTTAAACCAGATATTATTGCAATAAAAGCCAGAAGGAAGAAGAACCGACCATATATATCTACGTAAATAAAAATACGATAAGTACCTTACTTATGATAAAAAAAATCACAATCCCTTAATTCCCTATCCTAAAATTGCTATTCCCCAAAAATGTGGCCACGCACTTGTATGTCCACATTAGTGTTGCGATATAAGCGCCGCCGATTGCTTACCATCAGGATTAGAATCATCTAGGATCTGTATGCTCGTTTGCAGGGTAATACTATAAACTAATACTTCTATCACCTTTTCATCAGTAGGTGTTTGAGGAGGTGTCGGTAACCCAGGAATAGGAGTAGGTGGTCGTCTTTGTTCATTGTTCATATGATTGCTCGCTTGTGGACTGTTGCTACCATTGCAGGTACTACCGTTGCTTTGAACATTATTGGCAACAAGCCCGTTGCTTATTTTGTTCACAGGCACGGATTGAAGTACCGGGTCTGGTCTCCTGAGGTAATCACTGGCTATGTTTGCAATTGAAGAAGGGCGCCACCTGTCGATGAAAGGTGTGTGATTGGAACTGTTTGCTTTGTGTCGGGTTTATTTATTGCTATTGTGAATAGATTATATAGTTAATTAGCTAAGTTAAGCAACTAGATATATAATCTATTCTACACTAATATAAGCAAATAATAATACATTATAATATTTAAAATTTAGTTTTTACAGAATAATTACTGCTGGAGCATACGTAATGCCGAATATAATTATTTCAGTTTTGTCAATAGATTTTCTACGCACACCCAACAGACACAAATTATTGTGTCTGTTGGTTGGGTTGGTTTGTTAGATAGATAAACAGACCGACTGTATTTATGAATATTGAAATCCCAAAGTTCTTACTTCAGAAACTGAAATGCATCTTCATAAAAACCTATCAAAAAATCTCTTATAAATACATTATCATTTGAAATACTACTTTTCCTTGTTTCTTACATTTATCTGGAACAGCCAATATTTAGAACATGTGTAAATTGGTCTCTGGCTTTAAAAATTAGCAGGATCGATTTGCTACATTAATTACCGAAAATTTTATCCCTTCAGGGTATGTACCTACCTATAGCACACGTGATGGTACGTTTAGCTACATGTGGCAAATAAAAAATACCATAAACTATAGTAAAACCGTACTTAACTAAACAATTAATTACTTAGGTACCTACGTCTTACTCATTCATTTTATTCTCAAATCCAATAATACTACATCATAAAATACTAATGACCATGTAAAAATCATCATCAGCCCATAAGTGGCCACTGCTGACCAAAGCATGATTGTTCACGTGAGATTCAACTGCATGGTTGGTGCGGTGTCTGCGCAAGTGCGTGCCGTGCAACGTCTATCTAGCGGGTTCAATTTCCGTACGGAGCAACTCTTTGAGTGATCTACAAATTGTTGTTTCGGGTCTTCAGGTCATGTGCATGTAAAATTGTATGTTTGTAAACGCACCCACGATACAGAAAAAAATCGTAGTGTGGAGCAAAAAGAAAAATAAGGGCATTAATCACCACGCTTCTTAATGCAGGTTGGCGCTTTTAAACCACAACAAGAAATTATAAGCCTACGTTTTTGTCAGTGGTCCCTAAATAATCTAAGATAATGTAACATGTTGGAAAATGTCAAAAGACCTGCCGTTAGGAGGATTCGAATCCTCCAGGCACCGCAACCGAAATATAAAAATATTAATACCTAATTAAACAATTTCGTTCCTATTTCTTTCACTTAAAAATGTACTAAAAACACCTAAATTCACACTTAATTTTAACACAAAAGAAAATACTTACAATCCAGAACCATTTTTAGACACTAAAGCACTATCGAGAGAATGCCTCGATTTTTGCAAACTTCTTTGATTCAGCTCCATAATAAATATGGTCGATTTATTTATTGTTTATTTGCAACACATTAACACGACACCACATATGAGCAACGATTTAAACCATCTGAGAAGTAAGATGTTGATACACTGGAATTAGCCTTGTATGTAAGTCCGATAACAAAATTATAATCACATTAATAATTACTAGATACGGTTCACTATACCTAACAAAATATAAGTAAATGCTATCAAATCTTATCTATTTAATTTCAATTCCAATAATTTGTCATTCCCGCATTGTTGGTAAATTTTTGGACAATATGTAAGTAGCTTGTTCTGTTGTCTGGGCTACCAAAAGTTAATTAGGTACCTACAACATATCGTTGTTTAGGATTAACAAGCAAATATTTAGGTACCTAAAAACTTAGTTATTAAGTAATACAATTACCTACTCCAGTAGGTAAATGTTACAGCTAATTCATTTTTATCAGTAGGTACGGTTGAAAGTAAACTAAATATCTGCTTACTATAGCATAAGTAATTGAGATTATAAACATTTACACTTACTTCCCACGCGGCCATTGCTAATTATTATATTTATCTAAGAGGAATAATAGTATGGATATCTATAATTTATCTTTGTAGAAGTCTTCCTCCTTAGATATTAAGTGACCCCTAACTATTAGGTACGTAGATGATATCTACGGGATTTCTATTTCTATTTAGTAGTAGTAATTAAAACTTTCAGTAATTCGAACCTCGAATTAGGTATAGAGAGGTTCTAATTGTCGATAGTTTGAATTAACGAGAGTCGCCTGTACCGAATATTAGCAGGTAGAAATATTTTTATAATAACTATCCTGAGACGTACTAGAATTTTCATCGATATTGTGATTATTTATTCCAAATACAAAAATCTAAGCATCAAAGACCGAAGATAAGGTTTGTTAGTAATTATTATCATATTCCTAGGTACGGCTACCCAGCAGTCGCATTAGTATGCAACCTCTGGACTTAACCATCTCGATTTGATCTAATAAAAGGAATAAAATTTTCAAATTAAATTAGTAAAATATCTATAATTTTACGTGTAAGTAACAATACCAACAATTAACTCTTACTGATAGAAATGAAAGAACAATGCAAAAATAATTTAGGATTGCAAATCACATTTCAATTAAGCCGCTAGTGACATCTAGTGCGTAGTAGTTAAAACAAAACGTTTACACCCGTTTGCCACTAGGTGCGCTGTACGTCGGCGTCTAGGAACGCGTCACTGTATATTGTGGCGCTAGTGTCAATACAAATTACAGTTTTCGTTTGTGATTTTGTGTAGAACGTAAGAGGTTATGGAGTAAAATATTAATTTTGTTTAGTGTAAAGTGCTGTGAATTGTTATCCAAGATGACTACGGATACGAGAAGAGATAGTTTATCTACCTATAAAATATGCCGTTTTTGTTTAGCGCAAGGAGATTCGCTAACAAGTATTTACCAAAAACGAGCTACAAAAAATATCATTCATCTACCACTAAAAATATTATCATGCGTCTCGATAGAGGTATACAATATTTGTATTTTTTTCTACTATCTAGTTTTATTTAACATATTTTATTCCAGATAATTGATGGTTTTTGTCTACGTACAGCGCAATGGCGCCGAATGTACATATTGAACAATTAATCGAATGTTTACTTATTTCCCTGCATAACCGTTGTTGTATGACTTACTATGCCTATGTTTTGCATATGAGGTTTCTGTAAAATTGTTTGGTTTATGTTTAAGCTCATAATTTGTCGAAATCTTCAATTATTTTGTTCTGTAGGCGCCATCTGGTGTACATAACCATAATGATTAATTTTAGTAGTAAGAATTACAACAATTAAAATCTGTTTTAATTTATATAATTGTTATCTTTATGTCCTTAAAATATAAAGTTCAAATGTGTTAATTTTATTAACATTTTCCAGGTTTTCCCATCAGATAAAATGCCAACATACATTTGCAGCCGTTGCAAATTTTTCATGGAATTATGTTATGACTTCAAACATGTATGTCGGCAAGCCGATGAACAAATCTTGCAGTATGTACAAAACGCCACACCATTGTCTGCTATATCCTGGCCACAGTCCTTAGTAAAAGTAAGTCGGATTCAAGGAACATTCTAAAAATTGAATATTTATTTGCAAATGTGTAGTACAAAAAATTAATTATTTCTTTGATAATTCATTTTGTATCTTATTCCAGATATTTCGTTTAGCTAATACTAACAAAATGGCTGAAGTGCCTCTGATGAAGGCTGTAATAGATGGAGGCACTACTGTACAGGTCACTGCCCAAGAATCTGACTCCGATGAGGAAGATGATGAGAATGTGTACAATGTAAAAGTAAGCAATATCCAAATTATCCACATTATAACAATAATCTATTCATTAATTATGATAACGAAGTCATGAAGAACTGCCACACTTACCGCCATACTTAGAGTCATTTAATGGTTACTTAACCCAGTCCTTAGCAATTGATTTCGGAACCAAATTGTTACAAAGAATTTTGATCTTAAACTAAACTCTTATTTTCAAATTAATGTATAAACATAATATACCTACTTTTCTATGCTAGAAAGTCAGTACAGTCCAATTGTAGTAGAATATTGAAATCATAAAGAAAAATGCAAAAAACTTGTGATTCTTTCCCAAAAATATTTGATGTGGTATTTTTTTTATGATGGATGTGGTATATAGTGTGGTATTTTTGGGGATTTTTTTATTCCTAAAAGTGAACCCTAGGTCTACCAAAATTTTGGTTCTACCCAATTTTTTAATATTTCAATAGCAAAATAAGTATTTATATCATTTTTTATACATTTGTTTACAAATAAATTTATTATTTTAAGTTTTATCTACCAAATGGTGATGGCAGTTCTTTTCTAATTTTTGTTATTTCACTACTGTTTTGATGTTTAGTTTGAACAGATTAGATGCTAGAAATTTAAGCAAACAAACAACCATATACAAATTGGTCCACCGTTTTGCAATATTTACATAATAATTTGCAAATATTGTCAGCAGATATTCGCATACAGGAATACCTAAAAAATTACATTTGTTACATCACTAGTTACTATATTATAACTTGTAATATATAGTTTATAAGATTTAATGTATTGTTCATATTGTTTTTATAAAATAAATAATAACATTAAAAACTTTATTGTAGATAGGAGATGGTACCGAGGACGGGCCAAACAGTGCCAGAGTGAAAGTTGTAACAGGCACTGATAAGCAGGATAAAGGAAAACAAAAACGTGCAGGGAAAGGTAAGTAATATAAAACAATATTTTCACTACTAATTTATTTTATAAGAACACTTATGCAAAAATGTTCCCAACCACTAATTACCTAATTTACTAATTACAAATTACTTAATTAATGCTTAAAAGTTAACTATCTATTTGTTCACTCAAACATTGAATGCCATGGTGGTCACCAGTGACCGACATTAGCTGAGGACAGTTTTCTATTCACAGTCAAAGACTCAATAAAGGTCCAAGACCTTCATTGTATACTCATCATAGGTCTTGTTCCAATACTTAGTTCACCTGGCTGTACCGTGGGCTAGATTTTTTGTTGGTAGATTACCTAAATGACCTGCAAACCAAAATATCTTTAGGTCATGGCCTACCTGAAATTTATTTCATGTGATTACCAATGTACACACATCACACTATAAAGAACCAGTATAAACTGACCCTTGAATTTGCAGAAAGATCATATAAAGTAAGACCATGATAAACTGGTTTATTATAGTTCCATGTATCAAGTCAAAGTCAAAGCATTTATTTTATTAGCCCTTATTAGGCACTTTTGAAACACTAAATTCTCTGTCAGTCTGTCTGTCAGAATGACCAAGAAACTTAATTTCTTCATTCTCCATCATCTCTTTCCAAAAGAAATATTTTTTTAGAATCTCTTTGATACATTACATTATCCTTTACCTATTTTATATAGCCATATTTACCTACTCCATTTGCCTAAATTGTGTTGTTGTATCAATCTAATAAAAAAAATCACATCAAGTAGAATGAGGTAAACCAGCAGAAAAAAATTTTGGCTGTGGTCCACCCAGGTTGCTCAATTAGTGAATTAGGATAAAGACTTCTGAACACAACATCGCTTGTATAACAAAATATTGTACCACGAAGACACTGCCCAAATTAATAACAGATTTTAATCTCTAGATTGATCTCTATTTTTGACAGAAAATCCATACAAATGTAATAATAATTAGGATATTATACAAATTGAATAAGATTAAGGTTGGCTATTAATTTCGGCAGTTGGTTGTGTTCAGTGTTCACCACAAATGTGGAGGGGAACATTTTCACATAATTTAGTACCACTTCCTGTAATTTTTGTTGTGTTTTATTTTTTCTTTTATGTTATAATGTCTTAAATGTATAGGAATCTCTATTGCCATGTGTTCATAGCTTATACTATTATCTACACATTTATTTTTAAGCATGCTTGCGATGTCTGCGTTATCTGTAATAATATGTTTGTGGATGTGCCAAGTTTGAATTCAAAAATGGTCCATAGTTTCACATTATATATTTTACCTTAATGATTAATGTTGTAAGGAATAATATGAATCTGAATCTAGATGTGTTGTGTATGTAAATTTGTATGTTTGTAATTGCACCCATGAAGCAGGAGAAATCTTAATGTGGTAGGTTTTTAATAAAGTTGTTCTTGTTTTATTACTGACTGAAATTGGACTCAAACCTGGCACAGTCTACCCCTTTCAGGGCAACACTTATGGCGTATTGTCTTCTTTTATTTCACGAATGTCAATTGCGAAGTGTGTAGTAATTTGGTAGCCATTTGTGATCCATAGCTTATTGCAGTCTCTGAAAGGTATGTGACTATTCTGTGTGTATTTAGTTCTAGTACCTTCTATCTATTTATTGTGAAACTACGTTTATATTTATTTTAATGCACTGTTGTTAGTTGCACCGACTGTGTGTTCCCGCATGTTCCTTGTTCTAGTATGTTTAATAATATTGTAATGGAGTGAACCCAAATATCATACAATTAATGATTTGCTTTAGTATGTTCCGAGGACGTATTGGAAGATGAGATTGAGCCAGTTGAACTCAGCCAACCGAATCCAGAGTTTGTGGAGTAAGTTGTGTTCATCTCTGTATCAAGAAAAAGTCAGCCAGCCGCGTTTCTTCCAAATTTTAATATATATTTTTTGTGTCATTGGCTTTTAGAGATTCGAACACCGCGGGAACACTCAAATTTGAATAATCAGCAGGAATGCATTGTTCCATAATACTGTGTGGATTTTATCCTGTACTAATCACTAATCCTTTCATATACCATAGTTAAAAGGTTAACTATCTTAAGGTTCATGTTCTGACATTATTCAGACTTCAGACTTCAACCGCTTGCACGTTTGCATCGTTATAGAAATGAGCTGTCTCATGAGCCTCTACGTGCAATCGAAGCAATCACTTCGGGCGCACGTATGCCTTCCGTTGTCGGGGATCCCATCAAATTCCATGGTTCTCCGATAGGAAAAGACATACAAAATAATATCGATTGTTAACTCACAGATTCGACACCGTAAACACCGCGCACGCGCGGCGGCCTGGCGATTTCGGAGCATTGTTTGCAGATTTAGCCTTAATGTTCGAGTACCGTAATTGACAAACGTTTTTTACAGAATCCTTAGAGAAGCCATGATCAAGCGAAATCGATGCAGGAACCACACCATTATGCCTACATTTCGTTGTAAATTCTGCCTACAACGTAGGTGGAACGAAGCGAACAACAACACTAATCAATTATTTTTTTCAGGCTATGAACACATGTGTATTTATGTATCACTTAGGGCCTTAAATCTCTGCGAAATATTTAACTCCTAGTTTCTAAAAGTCTACACAATATTTAAAATACTTTTTAGCATGAAAAGTTTTACATGTGTAGATAGATCATATAATGGGGCTGTCATGTTCCGATTAGGAAAAAAGCCCTAATAAAAAATTTTGATTAAAAAAAAATGTGTAGATAGTATCACAGTACATCGTAAGATTTTTATAATCATCACACTTTCAGAAGCTAGGAGAATATATTTAAATGTTTTTCAATGTGTCACATACAAACAGTACAGTCACCCACGCATGTGGTGAAATAAAAGCGCTTTAAAATCATATTGCTGCCATAGAAGTGAGGTTGACTGTACAAATCATTTTAACTAAACATTCAACATTTTAATGTTTTTGTTAAAGGGTTCCACACGTCTCAGAAGTTGGCGAAGCATGTCCAGTCTCACAGCGACAACAGATCGTTCCCGTGCAAGTACTGCAGCAAAAGTTTTGTTAAATCTCATCATTACACAAGGTAAAAAGTACTAAATTGTCATTACTCTTAAGAACATTGTGCCTTATAGTATAGATTACATAGTAACATATCACTTGGTAATTATAATAAAATTGCTACTTCCTAACCTATTTCCAAAAAATCTATTGCTATATTGTACGCTATCTATTATTTATCACGAACTACTGTTACGATTAATGTGTGCATCTCCCACAGACACCTTCGCCTAAAACATCGTGAAACAATACGTACTTGCCGCGGTCCGTTCGGTGAGAGCGACCAGTATCGGTGCGAACAATGTGAGGACAGTTTCGCGACACAAGACGAGCTGATCTACCACTCTGCTATACATGCCACGCAGAATCTCACCTGCCCACTCTGCCAGGAAAAGTTCGATGATGTCGATAGAGTTATTACACATATTAAATCTCATGTCAGTGGTAAGTATTGTTAGCATTCTTATTTAATAAAGTCTGTTTAAAGATTTTTTATTAATAAAATAATACCCACACCTTCTTTAAGCAGAGTATCAGTTTTAATTATAAACGTAAACAACTAATCAAATGTCTAACATAACAATCAGGCTAATCAAGTATTATAAAACAAGTTATGAACTGCTAGTCGTAATGATATGGCGGGTTAATTCAGGGCATATATTTATACTTCGAATAAAATGATGTATGTGTGCTCCCCAGGTACTGAATACATGTGCGAGCTGTGTGAGCTGGTGTTCACATCTAAGATGAAGCTGAACACTCACATGCACGTAGCACACGACGAGGAACTGCGCAGCGTACCGGTAACACATTGATATTACTCATTTCTTACTAATACATTTTTTCTTGTTCCATTTAACATCAAACATTATAACAGCACTGTGGAAACAACCTTCCTCAATTAATTTGATTGCTTTAATGTGTATATAAAATAACTAGAATCTCATTTGACATATCTTTCTTGTGAACAGAATTATTATTACTTGTACTCATTTCTTTTAAATCAAATATCAATTCATTCTAACAAGTATTTGAAATTCTATAGTTTATGATATCATGAGCATAAAGTTTTCTTATATTGTGTTATCTGTTGTAGGAGCTGGGCCAAGATGAGTCTTCCACAGAGATGGATGTTGATGAAGAGGATGATGATTCAGCCATCAATGGTGAGTATACAATGTATACAACCATACACACACTGATGTCTTTGTCCCAATGGGGCTGGCAAGAAGTACAGAGCGCTACTTACTATAATCTGATATTTCTCAAAAAACCGGCAGGAATAACGCTTTCTCCATATTTCGGCGTTTGAGTGAAGTTACCGGAGACCCAATCCTCCCCGTTCCCCCACTCCTATGCTCAAACCCCTAACACAAAAAAAGGTCAGCAATGTTCCCTACATTAAATTAAAATAAATCAACTTTTATTTTTCAGTAAAAGAACTGGGCGACCACATGGTAGTTGAAATTAAGAAGACTGATGAATTTTTGGTAATTTTTTATTTTTATACTGAAACTAATCATCAACCCACAAGAATTTATGGAAGTAACATGGTAATATTTTTTTTCCACAGTTATCAAACCCCCAGGAAGAATCAGAAGACAAAACTGAAGCTACTAACTCTGAAGGTATTTAATATAACATGCTTAGAATGCATATACCTACTGAATATTTTTTTCTAATATCTTAATTATTTGATTTATTTTTTCTTATTCTAATATAGTTTATACTAGTTCAGAAGTTAGCGATTGCCAATGAAAAATATAAACTTTTTATCAATAAACAATTATTATTATTTTAGAAAGCGAAAATGACACGCTGCCGGATCTCTCAACAGCGGTAGCAATGGTTAGCAAACCTACGAAAGATGCAGAGCCGGTCTCGATATCCACACTAGGTGGCGCCACTATTACTAAAACTGCTGCAGCTCCCAAGAACGAGAAAGCGGATAGTCAGGTAAATAATTACTACAGTTAAAAATATAAGAAAAATAATTTTGATTTCAAATTCAAAACTCTTAAAAATATATATTAATTATTATGTTATCGGCTTACTCACGTAACTGTTTGACGAGGAACTCGAATAGTTTCAAGCCATGCTAGAGGCTCATATTCGAGTAATATATGTAATAATAATTAATTTAGTACGTCTCACGAAAGTGATAATAAAAAATATATGTTTATGTTACAGAATAATACTGCTAACATCCTTCGAAAAGTTGAAGATTTGAAGAAGAAAGCAGTCCCGTCACCGCCACCACCTGAACCAAGTTAGTAAATTAAACTAAAACTTGCTATTTTATTATTGACCTTTCATGGCACATTCAGTTTTAGTATTACTTTAAACCAAGTTTGATTGGATTTTAGTTTTGTTAATTATTTGTCAGAATATGTAAAATATTTGAATTTTTGAGTCACAACTTCTGACTTAGAGAAATCGAATGTAACATTTTGTACAATGATTGCTCACATACTTACTTACTAATATTACAAACTAAAATTGGATTCCACTATTGCCATAAGTATTAATGAAAAAATATTGAATGTTACAGAAAAAAATACTGTTACAGTTGCCGAGAAGAAGACTGTAATTAAAACTGAAAATGGTAATACGGGCGCTGGTACTAGCGACAAGTCACTCAGAATGCTGGAGAAAGACTTGCAGGAACTAAAGAGGGTAAATATATATTCTTACTGTAATATGTAAAAGTGGTTATTTGCTCACGACGCAAGAGCCTTTTTATAGTAGTTTTCTTTCAGCCACATTGGCAACACCAACATTTATTTCAACATTTTACTCTCTTCCATTTAAATAATGTCATTATCAATATTATTATATTAGGAATAAACCACTCATGATTTTGTGGAATTAACTAATTTAGCTATACATATAGTTACTTTGTAATTGATTTAATTACATTATAATTTTTTTATTTCGATTTCAGACCCATCCGCCTAAAGAAGCTGTTAAGACTCCGGCGAAACCCATAGACACACTAAGAAATAGACGGGCACAAATACATACTTCCACTCCTAAAGTGAGGTGAGTTAATCTTCTTTATTACAGTAGTTACAAAATTATACTGTAATCAGATATATCATTAAAAAAAACTGTTGACTACTAATTCCGCAATGATGCTCAACGGAGTGGTATACAAGTATTATGATTGACTTCTACATCTTTTACCATTTACAATTTAAAAACACTTCAATTACAGGACTCCGACGGATGAACGCAAGATGCAAGCAGTATCAAAATCCCCAGTCCCAGAAAAAAAGGTTCCTGAGCGGCGCGTCCTCACCAAAGAGAACAAGGAACCGAAAGAAATAAAAGAAAATAAAGCAAATAACGGCAACGCGAAGGAAGAAAAAGAGGTTAAAGAAAAAGATGCTAAGGCTACTAAAGAAAAAGAGGTCAAAGAAAAGGAGGTGAAAGAAAAAGAAAAAGATGTAAAACAAAAGGAAACAAAAGAAGGAACGCCTAAGGTATGTCTTTTGGTATTGATGTAGCTTGTAATTGATCCAAGTGTGATATTCAATGTAAAATACTTTTAACCTATACTATTGTCTTATTACTCCAAATTCCAAACTACATAATAAATAATTCAAATAAAATCTTATATTTTCAGAATGTTGTCAAAAATGGTGGTGAAAAACCAAGTTCAGAAGAAGGGATCCGCCGGTCTACCAGGCCGTCTAAAATTAAGGATTACGCCAAGATGATTAGAGACAGGTAAATCTATTATTTTGTGCAAAATAGTGATTTGGGTTTATCTAAATCTAAAGTATACTTCTTGATTTTCGAATTAAAGCTTGAAAATTAAATACATCTATACATAATTTAAAATAATGCACATATTTACAGATCACAAGATTCTGATGAAAACGATGATTCAGATGACGCTGACGATGAAGAATATAAAGAGGTCGAGAAACCTGTTGAAGTAAGTAAACGTTTTGTAACCATTACTGTCTATATTTCAACCTAACTAAAAGATTTTAATAAATATAGTGAAAGGCCCACTGCTTGACTATAAGCCTCCTCTACAAAAGAGGGATTTTCCATAATCCCTATGCTTGGCAAGCGGGTTGAAGATCGCAGTTCAAAATAATCAACTATATCAGAGTGTTGCTTAAACAATATTTATTTCTCTATGAAATACGAATTCCATAACGCTTATTAATTAATATATGATAATAATGTTACAGCCCAAGTCAAAGGCCCGCAGAGCTAGTTTAAAGACAGCGGCACAGAAGGCCGCCGTATCGTCCACTCCCACGCCCAGGAAACGTGGGCGACCACGCAAGGAAGCCGTGTAAGTACTCGGAACATCTACTCTATTCGATTTATGTTTTGTATAATAACTCTAACATCCTAATTTAATTGAAATATGTATGTTTTACTCATGTGCACTATAAGAGAAGCTGCTCTACTAATTTCAAAGCACATTGGGACTCATATTTATAAGCAGTACCTTTGGATCTCTTTTTTACCAAATTATACTGTTCTATATTACACATTAAAATCATTTGGCTAAAATTGCACGTGTACGTTTTGTTTAGACCTCCAAAAATAAGGAAAGAGGAAGTTGAAGATGACGAGGCTGAGGGTTCCGACAGCGAAAAAGAAAAATCCAAACCTGAGGCAGAACCAGAGCCTGAACCAGAGCCCGCGGCGGAGAAAGAGAGGGACACCAAGACACCAGTAGAACCCGTGAGTAAAAGAAACAAACTACTTAACACTGTCAGCAATGATCACAAAATAACAAAATTGATATGACATGATCCCACACACCATGTTTTTTATACAGTGACAACGGCAATACATCATCTGTCCCAATGATCATGTTCATGAGATACAGCCTAGTGATAAAGTTTTAATAATGGGATCCCTTTGCCCCTTAATAATACGTGGCATTCTATCATTTATATGTATTACAAATTATTTTATTTTTCAGGAAACCAGCAAGACACCAGATCCGAAGCCGCAAAGTACTTTAGTATCACCTACAGGACAGACATTGAAGAAAGTAAGCTAATTAAATCTCTAACTCTTACTGTGACTTGTAGCGACATATTAAATTGCTTTAGTCTTTATTTGCTTCGAAAACAGTTTTCCAAATTAGAATAAATAAATAATAATTCTTTACAGATTCCAATCAGAGCCCTGCCTCCTGGAGTGAAACCTCTGCCTTTACCGGTAAATGCGAGACGTAAGTATTATTAATCGTCGTATTATTTTACAATAACATGCATCCACAGATTATTTTTAACATAATTATATTGTGTTTCATACAGCTATGGGCGGCGGTGAAGTGTGCGAGATGCAGATCGGCAAGAAAGTCGTCAAAGTACAAAAGATCGTGATGACAAAAGCTGAAGTCGAGGCGATGGCTAAAAAGGGTCTAGTCGAAATGAAGGTAAAAATACTCTTTATATGAATAAATCTATGGTTTAATAAAATATATGATACATGCATTCTTAGCACTATAAGCTAGTAGGAAATAAAACCAGCAGCATAAATGGTTATGCTGTCAATCTGGTGTAAAAATTATATGCATTTATATAATTATAATGTACTTGTTTGTTTCCAGGATGGGACCATGGTTCTCAAGCAGGGAATTAAAATCCCTACTACAGATCCCTCAGCGCTCAAAAGTAGTCTAGTCGGAGAAGGTTAGCATCATTTTACATAGTCACGCAATAATTCCACAAATCTGTGTTGCCCTCGTACTCTTACTACATTATATTGATACAATAAAAACTACAATTTCATAAGATAATATTTATTTCAGCTGAACCCAGCACTAGTAAAGAATCTCCTAGCAAGAAGGAAAAGTCGGCAGCGCCGACTCGGTGTGACTTTGGAGAAGACACGTGAAGTGCACAATAACTGTTGTTTTATACTACCTATACCTATCCCATTATCATAATAAGGAGACACATCTGTGTCAACTATATATAGCTAGTGTTAAACACCACTGTATTTAAGGACTTTCTCATAGACTATAGACATTACTGTAAAATGTAAGGTATTAAAATGATTATGTAATGCACCGATTCTGTTGCAAACTTTCTACTTGTAATGATCTTAAAATGTACTTTATGTATTTGTAAGACAATCACTACATCTATATTTAAGTAGGACAGTAAAATTTTAAATGTATTTTAAAAGTTCAATTACGCATTATGCTAGTAAGAATTGTATACAAGAATAAAACAGTTATAAATATATAATAATCCTGCCTTTTTATTTTCACTACAAAAATATATTTATTTGTGAACATTCTAAGAGAGAAAAAAAAAAGATTCTAATGAACATGTTTAACACAACCGAATTTTTAAAGGAAATATTTAGACGATCTTCCCGTAGCACTTATGGTTTATACAGAAATCCTGGTGAACCTAATCTTCACCTTCTAACGCACACCAACCTTTTCCTCAACCTCAGATCATGCGTGTTATATTTTCCAGTGGGTTACATTGATACATTTCTTTTTTCAAATATATTGGCCTACAACACGTTTCTTTTTGTTACAAATGTCAATCACGCCATTTTAGTGAAGTGAGTAATCGCATGTAATTTTAGAAATAGGGGGCGCCACGTCTCTTTGGCATAAAAGATTCTATTGAACGCTAGATGGCGCTATTAATTCTATCGTTCAGATGTCGCTAGTGTTCACTATTTACCGCGCTTTTCAAGAAAGGCAAGAAGCGGCTGGTTCAAAACATTGTTCAAACGAGATCAAAAACGCGCGACAGCCGGCTGCGGCAGACAACATCGCAACAAAATACGGATTATAATTTAAAGTTCTAACACTTATCCAGAATTTTAATTCTGAAATTTATTTAAGTTGATAAGTGCGGTGAATCGGTTTATTTTATAAAAAATCCGGGAGTTTAAAGGCTGCGAAAAGTTTTTCACGGGAGAAGAGCATTTCGTCTGAATTTAGGTAAGTGGATATTTTATCATTTGTTTTTAATCAAATTAGGTAAATATAAAAATATTCACAATAAAATAAAGAGGTATTATATCGTTTTGTTACCTACTCGTTTGATTCCTCCTCGTGATACACGTAGAATAGTCCGGTGTTTTCCGAGTTTTATCGCAACAAACAGCTACCGATTTAACTGTTTATACAATTAAGCTAGGATAAAATTAATTCCTAAAAATTTTCTTTTAAATTTATGATTAAATTATTGTACCTATTTGGCGGCACAATATAATTTTTGTGTTGCTGCATTTCTACATACCTCCACCAACTTTTAATAAAGTATTTAACAACACGCAAGTTGCACTGTTACTTATTAAATAATAAATAAAAATAGGGCAGAGTTTAGTGTAGTTTAAATTCTTAGTTTTAGGTTTAGTTAGGACTTCTTTTAAACCTTTTCCATTGAACTTTTCGACTTGTTCTGGTAAATTATTATTATTATAACTTATATACACGTGCCTACCTACTAATAATACCTACTTAATAGATAAAATAAAATAGTCATAGACAAATTAAATTATCTTATAGATACTTGGTTGTTTTTACGTTAAAGAATTTAATTTAGTAGGTACGATGTAATTTCGTGGCAGGTACAAACACAAATTGATAAATTGGATAAGATAAGATAAGGTAACTGTACCTTACGTTAATTCTCATTGTTCGTAGTATTTTACAACAGTCCCTATCTCTCTGAGTAGACACCGGTTTCATTATACTTGCTTCTATTTTAATTTTAGTTGAGTATACCTACTCAGTAATTATATACAAAAAATATCGAATGAAAATTTTAGTTGGTAGAAGTTTCGTATCTTTCAATGTCAACAAAGATTCTTTACAATACGTAGTGGGTCTACACGCTTCATGTACCTAGAAATTAAATATTTCTCATGTAGATACTTACTTAAAAACAATGCAACATTCATACAGAGCATATTATGTTTGTAGGTACTTACTCAATAATCTAGTGCTTACGATTTATCATCTGGTTTATGTACAGTACCAAAGTAAAGAAATATAAATAATATCTTCTCGTTACTGAATTAAAACTTAGGCAGTTCACTTTTTTAATTAGGTACCTAATGGGTGCCTATAACAACATGATCAAAAGTTCGACTCATGTCTAGATCGAATACGTTTAAGTGCGGTTAATAAAAAAAAAATAGGAAAGTGCGTACCTCCGCGAAGGTTAATTGAAAAAAATAATTAAATAGTTACTTCCCTACATAAATTACCATAGGAAAAAAGAATACTAAAAGCTTGCACCGTACTATATTGACTACCATAAAACTAAATCAATATGAGTAAATATAAAAATCCTGCAATTTTCCCTTTAAAAAATTCAACAATTCGCTTCACAGTTCAATAAGTTTATACATGACGCAACTATGAAAAATGTCTTCAGGTTTGAAACATTCAACCGTTTGACATTGAGACATGAAAATCGTGAGGTAATTGACAATAAAATTAAGAATGTCAACATTACATTGAGTTATCGCGGAGGTGATAGATATGTATAGAGCTGAGTCGAGAGCCAAACTTGCTAAATGATCAGACACGGTTGGAAGCGAAGCAGGAAACTGAATGAGTGGACAGGTAGTGACTAGGTGGACAAAATTACGTAACAAGTCTAATTCTAAAAGCTTGTCCATCATTTATGTAGCACATAATGACGATGACAGTTACCTAAGTCGTATTAAGTGCAGCAATTTTCTGAAGTAGTTAAGTTTTATTCAACTGAACTATCTACTATAAATAACACAGACTTCATACAAGTTTAAAAGCACTAACATTATTGATTGCTTTCCACTTAGGTAGTAAAAACTTAACTGATTAAAAAAGTTCTAGATCGGAAATCAGTTTAAGTCAATAATTTTTCCATCCAATCTCACTCGACAAAGACAATTAATTCCATTGACAAAGGCAATCATGCGATCTGTTTGGGGATTTTCCTGCTTTCATGATTCTGCGTCTGATTCAGTCATAGTTTTTTTTTATCTGTTCAGTCATACGTAGATAATTAACTAATGATACAGACCTACCAGTCTGCCATAGCCAACTAGCATTACAGCGTGGGTTTTCCTAGATTCAAATGGCTTATTACTTAAATTGCAGCTTGGATCAAAACATACAAAAAAGGGTGTCGACAAAAAAGTATTAAAGAACAAGTAATTGCTTTAGTAGTAAACCAGGTAGATTTATAGGAATTTTGTTGGTTTTATTTTATTAGCGTGATTGTTATGACATTGTTACAAGTTATTGCCTTATTTACTTCTATTAGATTATGTTTTATTATAGCTATTAACTATATAAAGATGGTAATCGTAACCATAGATAGAGTGAGATCAAAAATTTATAACAATTAAAATGTAGGTGTGAGAACCAACCGAATATAAAGGTGTAGTTAATGTTAAGCTTCTTAATAAAAATAGCCCAAAATAAAAGATGAATATAATACTTAAATTAAAATAGTTTACGTAGGGAAGTAGTACTTAGGTACTACCTACTAAGTTGTTGTTCCACGAGATGTGCTTTTCAAGTATTCTCTACATAATGCAAACTTCGAGAATACGGACTATCTGAATACTAATGAATAAAATAAAACGTTACCTACTTCTATTGTTCACGTACTACTAAGTTAAATATCGCATAGGTACATTAAAAACATGTAATATATAGACGCAACACAGCTACCTTCTTAGAAGCTTTTATCAATCTACTAAGCTTTAACTCGTTCAATCAAATCAATCAGACAAGCATTTATAGCCATGTCGTCAAATATAAAGCCGTAGCTATTTAAATTGACATTTTAATTATGTCACATGAATAAACAAAGCGTCAAATCGGCAAAACATATGCTACGAATGATGACCATATGTGTGCTTCTAGTTGTATAACTAATGGTGACAGCTACTGGCTGGTGATTGGCCGTGGCACTATTGTACCTAGTGTAACTAGTAGCCACTCTTCACTCAACAACTGTGACGAACAACGTGCAAAGCGAGTGAATTCGTCAACGACGGCTACGATCGCCGTAGCGAATCAAGCCTTTGAAATGGATCACGCCGCTCTAGTCTCACCGACTCCATTCATTATAGTAATGTGTAAATAATTGTTATCTGCATGAATGTTACATTAACCATTAAAATTCTAAAGTATTTCAAACAAATTTTCCGCATAGCAATGACTAACAGACACGAAAAACGTTTCGTCGAATTGTTTTCAAACATTTCAATGAACTCGTAAAATTAATTTAGATAAAGTAAATAGATATAAAGAATACTACTATCCACGCAACCAGCTCGGTTACGTTATCAGGCTGACACCTACTTAAGCACATTTTTCTCATAGCATATAAAATATGTTAATAGTCGCTGTCATTTAGTTTAAATTACCCCAAAAAACGCACCTGTCATGTGATAATGCGAACCAAGGTCTTTAATAAATAGTTTTCTTAGAACAATATTTACCTATCTAAAGTTAATAAGTACATACTAGGAAAGCCTGTAAGCCTACAGGTACGTGTTGGTCCTAATGTTTACGGAGCAGTGTGGACGGTGTCCATCACCTGGGGTATTTCTGTTCAACACTCGACCGTAATGAGTGACAGCTGTTACATACAAATATTTGTCATAGTTTATCTTTCAGCTTGTAAAGATTATGAGTTACGACACGCTGTATCAATCGGGTTGCCGCCAAAACGCCTCGTTCATCATTTTGACGTCACACTCGTAAACTACACATGAGCTTAACGTAGGTAACTCTTAATATATTGGTGGTAAAAAAGTAAATCAGGTATGCAAATTAATGCGGTTCTTTGTGAAGGCTAGTTGCCAGCCGGTGGAGTATATTATGGGGAAATGCGGACCGGACGTCCGACTGTGTGTATGCTTATATATAAATTACAGGGCTCTGAAACACCTATTATGCTATCGCCTTGAACTTGCGAAAATAAAACGCTTGTAAAAGAATTAAGCTTTTCGTTTTAATACATAGTACTAAGGAATTAAAAGCGTTCGGTTAGGTAAAGTAATTTTTATTTCAGCCCTAATTAGCAACAGATGTTAAATAAATCATAGTTATTATCAACTGTTAATTTAATCTGTTATGAAGTATAATTACAAAGTCTGTAGCCTAGGTATTGTTTTTCAATCAATTAACCTATCGCAAAGGCCTGCTCTATTGTTTTAGCTAGTTTAGGGGGCAATCAAGAGATAAAAGGAATATTTTTTTTTTAGGTGGCTAATCTAACACCAATGGTGTTAAATTTTTGTAGTAAAGGATATAGAAAAATTAGGAATAGTAGTACAGGGTTAGACATGTTGTATATAACTTCCCTGTAATATAATAAAATATAGTTTAAAATGAGTCAAGGTGTGAAATTCCTGAGGGAGTCCTCATATTTTGATTTCAATTAAAATGTTTCCTTCCCTTTTACCCTACCTACCAATTTTTACCACAATAATAGCCCTACTCTATGACGCATATACAATGCAATACAATACAATTTTCCTAATTAATTGCGTAGTTTACTAATAAATAGTTTAAAATAAAATAATCGTACTTTCATTAATTAATTTGACAGTAATACATATTTTTTTAATTTTTCTAGCATTAATCTTCTATTTTTGAGAAATAAGGAAGCTATACGACGCAAAACATTGATGCCGTCATAAGTAGCGATCTCCTACAAAATTCACAGAAACGTATCGTTTTTGACATTTCGATAAAAGTACCGTATTGAATTTGAATAGTCTGAAACTACGTACCTAATATGAAATGCCTAATGCCTATATGCCTAATTAATATATTCAAAACACGATATTTGCGAACATCAAACAAATCAATCCATTTGCCTAATCTGTCATTAATATTACGATATAAATCTCTGAATTGTTTACACTTTATTGTTTCTAACAATGATTATATTGATAAGGCAATGGATGACTTTACTATAGGTAGCTAATTACTTAATTAGTTTGGTAATTAGACGTCTGTAATTGAATCACTGCTTCGCAATTAGCGATCACGCGATTTTAGGAGATTATAAAATGTGTTTATGGTCTAATGTAGAAAGGTAGCTGACTTCTTTCCGAATGTCAAATAGGCATTTATTGCTCATCACCATCAGCTCCTATTACTTAAACATAGGATTAACCAATAGCACACCACTAAGCTCAAACTTCAACTCTTTACCTATGTCCAAATCGTCCAACCACTGCCATCCAATGCGGACATCGTCGCTCCACCTAGCTGAAAAAATAATTAGTTATACGAAATTCTATTATTTCATTACTTTCCTGGTATTCGAAGCCACCAAGAATATCTACAGTATTCTTGGCTACTGCTAGTTTATTAAAATGCTTCTATTCTAAGACTTGATTAATACTTGCAGTATAAATGCCAAAGACACGAGGCATATGACTCAATTAAGCACACTTCATGTCTTAAAATAAAAATTACAAAATAGACCAAATTCGGTGTCTATCTCAACTTCGAAAAATGGCAACTGCCTACTGCAGATAGCAACTGTCTTTCGTTATCCAAACAAAGCCAATCTAACATCATTAGAAGTACTTACGTTAGATAAAGACATTAATGACTGATCTGATTACTTACTCGGTCTATTTTCAAACGGATATGTTCCACCGTATAGACAAATCGGTCGGCATTTCGTACGAAGCAAATACAAGTAGTATAAAACATAATGCTGCATTTAAACCTGGTTTACGACCAAGTGTAATTGAAGCATAAAATACGTAATTGGTAATAAACTTCCAGTGAATTCATAGGATTTTCACGGTGTTGTTTGAAAAATAGTTTTATTGTCAATTGCAAGTAGGTAAAACTACTAGACATTTCTTGTGTCAACTAAGTATAAACTGATTGCTGATTCGCTGATGCTATCCATTCTATTAACAATAGCACAGTTTTTATTTGCAGCAAGTAGTCGCAGGTCAAAGAGGTCGACCAATATTCGTACACGTCTATCATGACAAGTCAGACAGTCAGTATCATGACTATCATGATCTTGATAGAGGCTTGCGTCCATTTGGCTATCTCAATTAACATTTGCTTATTAAATTCCCTTAATAACACATTCCTTTTTTCATTTACACTTCAAGCCTCTGCTTGGTAGATTTTTAAAGTTGATTATATAACCTGCTTTATTAGGCAGAACAGCCCCTGGCCACCGCCCCGCCGCTTCGGTTCAGTGGCTCCAAACATCACCTTGACATTGGATACGGAACCAGTTTACCAGGCTCCATAACAAAAAACCGAGTTAATGAGACTGAATCATAGCGATAGTTTTTTGTATATGTAATTGAAGGTACACGCCTACATACATAGCCTGAATATAGGTAGACGTGACGTAATTAACTTACTATAAACTAAAAAACAAACAGGTTGTATAAATAAAACTGTGACTAAAATGGTCCGGAAGGCGGCTCGACTCACGAACTTTGGTTTTATCTTGATTTGCTAGTACTTATTGATATTATATGTCTTTATTTCTTAGTTGATCGCTATTGCGATTGCTCATACCATGTAAAGGGACTCACATGTACCTACCAAATGTCTGTTGAGCAAAGCCGGTTTTATGGAATTTCTATTTTCCAAAAACTTTAGCGTCATATAATAAAACTCTCGTCACTGCCTTTGACGAGTAAAAGGTGCGAAATTTCGTTCTGTGTTATGTAAATATATGCGTGCTTGCAGCCCATTTCTGATAAAGCCCACATGTAACACCAGATAACATCCTACGTTTTATTTGTTTACAATTTTCACATCACTGACATCACATGAAAATTTGCTGCACCTGCAGTGCCAGTAGCCAAATCTCTATCGTATGTAGGAGTTTGTATAAACACGGACAGAATATTTTTAACCTCAACAAGACTTTAATGCTTGCTCTGTTTGCACCCGAAACCTAATTAAAATTCTTAATTTCGTATAAAAATGTCGAAAAAGAAAACATTTTTATACTGAGCATATAAAACTAAGCTCGTTAAGCAGTATGATGATAAAATGTAGCAGATACTGTAAGCAATTATTTACCCGGCCACATGTTGAGATAACTTCTTTCACACATATTTATTCTGTCCAATGCTTCAACTATGTACATTGACTCACTTTGCAAATTGCTACTTCGTTCGAGTTTAAGGCTCTATTAGGTTTATAGAAGAAACTAGAGAATGATTTAAGTTTTAGTACATTTTGGAAGGCTTATGGACATGTTTAAGGTACAGTATGACAGATAAAACTGACTGGTAGTGGCTGGATGTGAAGAGCTGAAGATCGAGCTCATTGGCGTTCTTCTATTGAAGACGCTTATGTTCAGCAGTGGACAGAAGGGTTAAACAATTCGATACGAGTTATTTAAAAGGAAAAAAGATACTTACTACCTTAGGTGTATGTGTATGCCTGTGTACTTGTGTAGCTACGATGGCGTCAGAATTTAAAGTAGCTTTCGTAAAAAACGTAGGTACTCTTTCTCAAAATAATGTAGGCAATCATCGTGTCCCAACAATCAAATAAGTACCTAAGTACTTACCTGCTTACTTGTACTTAATCTGTTATTGACCTGAATCGTTGACAATAATAGAAGATGGATAGTTCGATGTGTACTTGAAGGTACTCAAAGTAGGTACTTCAGAGCTTACCTTGTCTCAATATAAATCCTCTTTACATATTTTTTTTTTTTTGGGTGATAAATCATATATGTATGTCGTTTGTTGAAATAGCCCTTTTAAATTCAGCCGTGTCTGTTAAGTCCCGGCGCCGCGGCCGGTCCGATGCATGGCGAGTTATTGAACAGTTTTCAATCATAAACCAATTGGAAGCTACCAGAACTTCACAACTCCATTATAAGAACGTGTTAAGAAACGAAAAGCCTGAGGGCACTTACAAAAAGCCGAAATATTTCATTTCTTGTACAAAGGTTTTATAACAATCAGAGCGTGTCCGAATAAGAAAAAAAAAGTTAATGGATATTGAACTTAGTAGCTTGTCTGTCCTTTTCAAACTAACGTTATCGAACAGAGACGTGATGCCTCGAAATGTTTTTTTTTATTCTAACAAAATTACCGAGTCATGGGATCTTACGGAGCGTAACCCCATCGTTTTCCTTCTCAATTCTCGGGATGCAATTATGGCCGGCACGGAGCCACAGCCATTATTATCGGAGAGCATCAAAAAACACGCGAGTACGTAGAGGTACCATAGATAATTGACTCTACCTCGCGGCAACTGAGCGCCGCACTTCCATCCAGACCCTCAGACGAAATTATGATCATTCAAATGTGCTACACGTTAATATTATTGTGGCTGGTTTAATTTCTAAATTGTCTGTAATTATAAGACAATTAGTACATCCTCTACAATTGTATAATATAATTATTGTGTATTACACACGTCAGGTTGTCGTTACTTTGCTTGCTTTCGTATCATACTCACCACAGCTAACTGGTTTTTAGGCTGTTTGACCACATTCTAATATTTCTGTATTTGTGTTTTTTTTTTCTATTCAAATCATTCGAGCGTATCGATTGGTTTTGACGGGATGTTTACAAGTGAATCCTTCACCTATACAGTGTTGTTAAGTTTGACTTTGGAGTCTTGGCGTTTGTTCGGGACAAAATAATTCTAAAATATGTCGTATAATGTCTAAAATATGAATTATCAAATCGACAATCACTCGACTTCCCAGAATTCTTAAAATTGAGATGAAAATAGAAGCTATAATATGTGTGGGTGAACTGAGGGACCACACTGGGAATTCGCGAAATTAATGTTCTAGGATTTAGTAGTAGACCTAAAACAATTGTAGAACGAATCTGGGAATTTGTAAACAAATATATTAAAAACTACGACCCATAAAGTGTGGTCCCTCAGTTCTCAAAGACGATCAGCCAGATCTCGGAAAGTATCTTATGAAAAGAAGGTTTTGTGAATACAGACATTTAGTAAATAATTTGTAAAGATATCTATTAAATAACAGACCACAAAGCATTAAAGATAAAAAAAGTATAGCAACTGAACTGTGGTCCCTCAGTCCACATAACAAAGATAAATATTGCCTAGTGAATATTACTGAATAAAACCGTTATTATTCTACATAAAGTTCTAGTAAAAGTCTTAAAATATTATGTAAAAAGAAATGGATCTTAAATATCAAAGCTTTTCGAAGATAGCGGTGATTAAAAGTGGTCCCTCAATCCTCTCCTCCGCTGACATTTAGACACTGCTAGCTGCTAGACGAGAGAAATATCAGAAAGTCTAGTGTACTTAACATTTAGTAATAGTTTTCTACTAAATAATAGGTATATAAAATTTTGTATTTCTTACCTCTAAGCTGAGAAAATATTAATTTTTTAATCCTATGAAAATAGGTAGACCAGTGTGACCACAAAATCAAACAAAGTGTAGACAGTACTATTATTCTTTATTTATTTAGATGAAACGAAAACAAGGTTGTACGGTTAACAGGAAACAGGAACTGTACCACTTGTGATCATCAATTTAGTTACAATTACGAGCTTTCAAAAATAATTTCATTCGATTTGAATGGCACTATGATAAAAATTGTCTTAGTAATGTTCCTGTTACCGTAACAGTAAAGAACAAAACTTACAAAATCCTGGGCGCATCTGAATTCATTCCATCATTAATTCCAGGCGGTCTTGGCCATTACCGATGTCACTGTTTTATTAATGAGCGTTTCTTTTGCTACGATGATCAACATCTCAAAATTATTGAAAGTACTGTCCAACAAATATACTTACCTACACTCATTAGCTACGTCCAAATGTCACTTACTTAAATAAAAGTATTATAATAAGTGATGAGTTAATTTTGTACTTTTTTTCTACTTTTTATTAAATACACATACGCCATGTAATAAAGCATTAAATTAACCGTACAACCTTGTTTTCGTTTCATCTAAATAAATAAAGAATAATAGTACTGTCTACACTTTGTTTGATTTTGTGGTCACACTGGTCTACCTATTTTCATAGGATTAAAAAATTAATATTTTCTCAGCTTAGAGGTAAGAAATACAAAATTTTATATACCTATTATTTAGTAGAAAACTATTACTAAATGTTAAGTACACTAGACTTTCTGATATTTCTCTCGTCTAGCAGCTAGCAGTGTCTAAATGTCAGCGGAGGAGAGGATTGAGGGACCACTTTTAATCATCGCTATCTTCGAAATGCTTCGATATTTAAGATCCATTTCTTTTTACATAATGTTTTAAGACTTTTACTAAAACTTTATGTAGAATAATAACGGTTTTATTCAGTAATATTCACTAAAATATTTATCTTTGTTATGTGGACTGAGGGACCACAGTTCAGTTGCTATACTTTGTTTATCTTTAATGCTTTGTGGTCTGTTATTTAATAGATATCTTTACAAATTATTTACTAAATGTCTGTATTCACAAAACCTTCTTTTATAAGATACTTTCCGAGATCTGGCTGATCGTCTTTGAGAACTGAGGGACCACACTTTATGGGTCGTAGTTTTTAATATATTTGTTTACAAATTCCCAGATTCGTTCTACAATTGTTTTAGGTCTACTACTAAATCCTAGAACATTAATTTCGCGAATTCCCAGTGTGGTCCCTCAGTTCACCCACACATGCTATAATCTCATAATACATATTCAGATGTCAGACACATGGGCACGACACACGACACACAATCAATCAATAATAATAATACATAATCTGATAAAAGACAGAAATCAAATCCTTAAAATCAAAAAGAAAATTACGTCAATACAACGAACAATTATTAGGAATACGTCGATATAATAAAACTGATAGTATCGTGATTATTCGAATAACCTAATTGTAAGTAATAAATGATATAAATGCCATATTCATAATCATATTCGAGCCAAGTTTTACTAAACCTAGTACCTACCATAATTGTGTAAGTTAGCATTAAGTCCCCAACTCAAAAGGGTCAGCAAAAGAGAAGAAATCTTACAAAATGAAACTATAATACTCCTTCCTCTCTCCTCTTCAATGTCCGTATCGGTAACATCTGCTTCTGTTCCGATAAGTTCATTCTTACCATTTCACAAAACTGCTACATGTCTTCCACCAGCCAAAAACTATACAGAATCTGTTGTTATGATCACTTTACATCAGAACCGTAATAAACCCACGCAGTACCTAAACACAAGACATGCACTTCAACAAAATGGCCGTAGTTTGACAGTCGTAGGTGGTAGAAAACACATCATGTGAGCAATTTTACTGGGTCAGTCCCTCTGTGATCATCGATCATAACAATGTAGGGATGCGAACCTGTGTAGGTCGCAAAATATTATGACCACACATCGAGGAAATGAGACAATGAGGGTCTATTATTCTAAGTAGATTCTGTCCGTCTTGATTGTAGGTGTAGGTATGGTATTACGGGTCATGAGTCTGCAACGTAAAATAATTTCATTCAACTCATTTCATGTTTTGTTTCCCTCTGGCCTTGTTTAAGTACGTACCCTTAAACTTTAGTGCTTAAACAATAAGGTCGCCCACTTCTGGCCCCGAGATTATCGAAATATGGAAACGATCTTAACATCTGTAACCAATTAATTGCTGTATTTTTATCCAACATCGAAATTAACTATAACAGCCATCTCAGCCGTCTGGGCGACAGTTAACTTATAATTAATTAATTACAGACTACCTCTATGATTGTACATATTGAATGGCTACTGCGGACATTGGCATCTGAAGGTGTCTTTCAAGCAAGGTTGCAAGCGATGCATGAAGAATCAAATTACATTGCAAGCAAAGTCCTTTTCGTCCTGCCAATAACGGGTCTAACGAAGAATATTAATCTGTGTGAACATTAATTTCAATAGAAATGAACCATTGCATTGTAGAATAAGTTTATCTATGAAGTCACAATTTTATTGACACGATGTCTGTAACTTATAGGGTATATTAATAGCGAGGTAGCAAAAGGGTGCCGATTCGTACCAACCAGTGTCACTCTATTAGATCCTTAAATGACAACCAGGAAACTAAATGAAAGATGTTCTACGAGTATTTCATTTATTTGTGACAGTTACATTGCGAATAGGAATGAAGTGAACGTTTCTACTTAAATAGATAAGTTTATTTTATGTTTCTAGTAACGCAAAACACTTAATTGGGTGGGTAGGGATGTCACGAAAATAGGCCAATTAGTAATTGTGTTAGTTAACGTAGAAACGCAAAAGCTATATTAATTATTAGCTATTAGGTACCCAGATACCTACCATTTAGATAATCAAACCGAATGACCGAACGATACGCAAAGCCACACCTTTCTGAGGCTTCGTGAAATATTACAATAGCGAAACAATAAAATATTACAACCTTCTTAGAATATTAGAATAGCAGTGTGCGGTGTCAGCGGGCCGTCACGTTAAACAGGCGCGCCTCGGCGCTTCCCCCGAGGGAAGCCGACGATTACCTCATTGCCATTTTTGGCGTTAGTCTCCATTACAACACTACGTTCAAACTCGATAACTGGGCGTGTTACTTTGTCACTCGAAATGTACTTTTAATTAATCATATCATAACAGCCAAGTTAATAATCATTAAATTAATTCGTGTCGGTGAAATCGATGATTCAGTTTATGCAAATTAATGGGTTTTTGCTAGTGGCCATTTTTGAAATTTCCTACATTAGTAATCTATGAAACGAGACCATTTTTTTTAGAAAGGATCGTTCAAAATCCCCACGTTATCTGTAATAGCGATGACGCAAAAGCTGACCTCACATTCAGAAGATCACTGGGCTTAGAACAGGCCCATAATAATATTACCAAATAAAAAGAGAAACTAACGGGACAAGTTCATAACCATGAAAATTTGGTTTAAGAATAGATATATCAGACAATTGTTGCGGCTGAATGTGGGTTATGAGTTATGGCTATAGTTTGTCAGCCTTGTTAACTAGCATTGTTTCTATTTAGATCTGGATATAAAAAGAACATGACCTGAACCACTTTGCGGTCACCCACGCTGTACTTGTGACTGACAATTGAGGGAAGAGAATTATTGTGGTGCCCGTAGGCGAAGATGGATTAACATTTAACATCCTGGGCTACTACTAATGGGCATACAGACCTACAGATTTAGACCTGTTAACTTTAAATATTTTGCTATTTAGTGGAACTGTTTGCAAACTACTACTGAGTAAGAAAACACAGATAGTACATCCATGTAGTTGTGCCTTATGTAAGTTCTTAACTTGATCCCTGATTGAGATTTGTACAGACTGGTCACTACACTCTTATAATAGTAGCAAGATCGTTGAAGCTTTTTCTCCGAAACAATACAAACAGATTGTTGCTAGATGAACCTGCTAAAGTTTCCATGCTGCTTGTTTCCATATTCCGAGAAATAGAAATACTAAGATCCTCGGCCGATCTGACTGATGATCTTACAATCCACGGTCGTATGACTTCGTAGTTTAATCATTTATCATGTAAATGATTCATGCAAACGACTATGCAGATAGCTTATATATTTTCCATACTCAATAATTATCGCGTGCCTTTTCTTGTTAATCATTTAAAAATACGATTATTTCCTTTGTTGTAATGTTTTGTGTCCGGTGTGTGTCACAAGTCACAGGAATCTTTTTATCATTAACGCGGGTTTTTCTCATTATAATACAACCATGTTTTGAATAATTAAGTGGATCTAGTAATGATTGCATGCGGGTAAAGGCCGCTGTGTCTCTGACGAAGACTTTTATGGATACTCGAAGGCTGCTCGAAGCAAATGTTGGCTACATTTCATCCTCTGGGACGAAATTGTCATTGTGTCAATGTGACATTGAATACCTTGCGTCGACCCTCGTGTAAACCGTCGCTAATCATTAGTGCTTTAATAAAACCCAAGGTAATATAAAGTGTAAGGGAGAAAAAATGTTAATAAGAAATTCGGGCCAATTAAGAATCCAAAATGACGTAATGGTATGGGGCATTAATTTACAATGGCGTTACTTTGACCATGATATATTATTATTGCTAATGCCGCGATTATATTTTATCACTGGCGAAAATTACAATGAACCATTAACTTCCAACAAAGGTGATAATTTGTGACATGACGGCGCTGCGCCAAAAGGATTAAAAATAACTTTTCTACAAACAAATTCCGTTACGATAACGTTTTAATATGATAGTGTAGACAAAGCTGTGACGTGTATTTATCTCTTAAATCTTTCTGAAAGGCAAGTTGTTACGAGATAATGCCAAGATCATCTCAATATCGGATTACTTAGTTTACATAATCAAATATTTTTAGAAATGAGTACGTTTTTTCAGAAGTAGTAAATAAATACTAAGTTTTTTATCAAATTGATATGATATCTTCATTACGCTAATCAATATTTCTGTATAAAATGATTTTGTCAAATAAATATGTCATTATTATATCTACAACCGTTCATTTAAGTTTCATTGTGTGACTCGGGACAATAGTTTGGAATTAGTTTATTAGTTAGTGTTTATATTAGTGCGTGGTGAGTAAGTATTATGCAAACAAACAAATAATTTTAATAGTAATAGAGTTGGCAAGCCTGTTTGTCGCGGGGTCAGTGTCGTTTCAACACCAATCGTAAACTTGTGAATTACTAGTGCATTTGTTGGCGGAACATTTGTTTTGTCGCATACTGTGAATGTGATTTTAAGTGAAAATTCTTAGGTAGTTTTAACGGCTTAACGGCTTTATTTCTATTTGTGTTACAAACCTTTACTAATGGATATTATGGGCTGTTAAACAAACATCTTACAATTCATATTTATCCTAGAAACGTCTTTGTTAGCGCTTTAACATCGGCAATTTTTTTAGAACTGAAACACAAATAAATCTTGAAGATCAAAAGCTTTATACGTAAATAGAGATTGTCTAACTGAACAAAATTTACATAAATAAATGACCGGAAAAAACAATCTAGTAACTTCGCAAGCAATTAAAAAACAGGTCCTCGATAAAAAAGGAATAGACAGTTCATTTCGTAATTTGTATGTATCAAACTTTAACATAGCGGATCAATGCATAAGAAGCAGGTAAAACCTAGTATTTTTTGTGGACAGTCGGACACATACCTACCTAACTACATATTTAAAAAATTTGAACAGTGCATCGCAGGTCAATGAACCTTGTTATAAGGAGCAAGGAGTATATTTAACGCCTATGCGTGGTTATTTAACCGTGGTTGTCAAAAACCAGTTATGATATCCATCTGGATGGTGACCGCGTGATATGCGCTCGAGTAGCCGACATTAGGAATCAGGATCCTCTCACGTTTCACTACCAACTGCATGAGAGCATTTGATTGTGTGTGAAGATATCCTGTGGTAGAGCTTTTGAAGTGCCTTGTTTAATGAATAAAAATAAGAATTTTGTTTATAATAATACTAACTAGTTGTTGCCCTCGTGTTTAAAGGAAAAAATGTAGTCTATATCATCACTATCGAGTCTCATAACCTATCACAAACACACACACACACACACACATCTAACGTCGTCCTCAAAAGCCCACACACACACACACATCTATTTTGTAAACACACACACACACACACACACACACACACACACACACACATTAATTAATAGTTTCCCAGTTTTGTTTCAGTCTAATGTACAATAGATCTAAAAGTAGGTCTATAAGTAGTAGTACTTATATCATAAGTAATACCTCCGTCCTAAATCTCCGTTGTTCATAGTTCCACATAAAACGTAGCCACATCCACGTAGAGTAGTATCTAACGTCGTCCTCAAAAGCCCACCTTCGTAGCATATTATCCATAGATACTAATATGTATAGATAATGGCTATTATGTTAAAATATCTATTTTGTAAAGCCCCAACGAAGTACGTAACACGCAAGGTATGCCCATTCTTAAGAAATCGTAGCAGGAATGTCAATGAAATGTTTAAAGGCAAATCGAATTCTGTACACGATATGAATGCGTAGACATTGATTATGCGGCCTTACTAACTAAACATCGTTATAATACGAAGCTGAGCGAAATTACAATGAGCTATTACTAATTAGCCAGCTTGATACTTCACTATGATGCAAGCTGGAAGGCATCAGCGATCCAAAGTAATTATTTATTCACTGTAATGCATAGATGTTTTCTGTTTACGTATGCTCATATTTCATTAACACTAGCTAAGTACCGACTAGTATCTAGTCTTTGGCAAACGCAATGAATACTTGAATAATAGACAAACAATATAAAATCAAAATGAAATGATTAACATAAGTATAGTATTAATAGTACAATATTAGCCTTTGACTAGGGCCTTGACTACAGTTTTCCCTGAAAGTAGTTAAAAAGCCCTATTACACAATTTATAGGGAAATTATGATAAGTATATTAGTTACTAAAACGATGTTCATTTATCGTATAGGTACTTATCGTTTACAATTTATTATATAGGTAAAGGTTCTTGAAACAATTAACTTTGAGATAACGATAATGTTCATGTGGATTAACTGTTTGATAAAACGACTATATATAGTCGTAAATCTAATTAATAAAGCATTTAATATCTGATATTTATAGACCACACCTCTACAAATTTTACAACTTATTATGAATCAGATTTTCCTCAACTTTATTTATTCGATTACGAATTTGATTTCCTCAACAGTAAAGTAGATTAGCGGAGGTATAAATTCCACGTAATAAGGTTTTCCCAATTCAATTTCAATTAACATTAAATATAAGTATCCTTATTCAAGCATGCATTGTAATATTTTTATTTATGCCATTTTTATAATTTTATAAGTATTTCTTCCGTTGATTTTGCATGATGTATTTATTAAATCTATTCTTTTTCATTCTTCTATTTTCTTTTCGAAATCATCTCATTTTGCAGAGGTAACATTCGTCAACAAGTTTAAAACATTCCTTAGTCTCCAGTATTCCGCCATTAGCGTATCTTTACCTACTCTAAGGTAACATACCACTTGTAGATATTTTACTTTATAGTATAACGTTTTTACTCTATTTAGAACTTAAAGTTCTGAGATTAATGAAATTCACGTAGCACAATACCCAGTCGTGTGTAAATGAACAGTGACATACATATACACGTGTTATCTTAAAATAATAGTGTCACATTGAACTCGCTCACCGTGACCCCATTCAGTTTCCACCAGGCTTTCAGTAGTCAGCCACTTATCACTGATAGGAGGAAAATAATCTAAAAGAAATTAAATACTCTCGAGTACACAGGTACATAGAGATATCGATATCGAACAATAGTATTTTTCTACAAATAACGTGTTTAAATGAACGTATGCCTACTTATAAATGATATTAATAAATAAACATTGACGAAAAGTGTGTGTAAGCATTGGTACATAATAATAATAGCTCCTTTTGAGAATTAAGAGGCATGTTGTTATGGTAATGAAAAGCTTAAAACATGATTTCGCATTGAGTCACCGCTACAAGCTTCAGTAACAAACAATTTAAGTATATTTTCCCGAGGAAACATTTCCATTTGAAAGAATCCTTGCATTCGTTATAACCGTAAAACTTCTTTTATATCTAAATAACGTTCGTCGATGTTTACCCAACAGTTTCGTGACAAAGGAAGGTTGCCATTTGTTATATCGTTTCAACGGAAATTAATTGTAAAGCTGCAGAAAGTTACGTTTAGTAATGGTTGCCTTGAACCTGAATAACTAATGTCTTCGTGGCCGCGTCCATACAATATACTGACATGCCGTGTCGTTATAATCACAGTGTTTTACCACAACATATATCTGATACCCATCATAATGACAATTCTTGCTTCTGGAACATTCAAGGCTGATCGCACTTATCCAGTCTTCCATTAACATTACCTACAACTGTAAGTGATAGAAAATACATAAATTTTCATTTACATGCCTAGCCTCAAATCAATTTTCCGTGACGTCAAACTACCAGTTCTGTTGTTTGCAGACTATTGTAATGATATCTTCCAGTATACCATTAGTGGGTGGATATTTTGACCATCGACAATGGTTAATCATCTGTTGATTAGATAGGTTGATATCAGTGTGGCATTACCGTTTACAAGGCTACTACATTGTACCGACTACTTACGGGATGTGCCCTACTTTATTTACATTCAGGGTAGATATCAGAACAGTTGTAACCGAAAACTCGCTCGCTAGCTTACCAAATAGCAAAGCCGGAAATCAAATTCAAACTAAATAGATAGTAGATTTGTGTCCGGAAGCGATTAGATACCTAATAATAATCTATTTCACACATAGTAACAAATATTTGGCAATCAAAATTCAAACCACGTTTTATAAATCCGTCACCATTTTATGCACTCAGTCGTAGCGGAAATGGATATTGTAATTCGCTGCCAAAATTGCGAAGTATATTGTAATTTGAAAGTTTGTAAGCAGAGGCAACCCCTTCATTATGCTTGGCACGCATCCAGAGACCAGAACGACATTCTTTTTAAACCCAACCAATGTCCTTTGGTGGCAATGGACGAACTTGTCACTTCCGCATCCTTGCACAAACTTGTGAAGGAGACCTTAACAGAGTGATGCTAACTGCAGGTACGGTACTTAGGTGACTACCCAACAGAGACGGTTCATAGACACGTCCGGTCTAACCAGGACAGTTCACACTTGTTTCCGAGAGCTGCTCATTTTCGGATAACTGGCCACCGTGAAACGGGGCTAATGCAGCCTCATTGTGTCTCTTCCTGTTATATACAGGAACAATGCATTAGAGGAGTATCCTCCCGTGCTCACCCGGGACCGACATTAACATTGACAATGGTGGTACAAATATTAGCATAGTAATCAATGCGTGACGCTATGGTAAATAATTATTAACACCTGCACGCAGCCGTCAGTGGGTCCAGCCTAGCGTAAACACAATCTCCGCTAATTACAATATGGATATGTATTCTATTCCATAAACTGTATTTAAATACGCATTCGTTCATGATTAACAGGACAGGGTTAAATTGCTGGCTAATCGTTTTACTACAACATCTACGGAAAAACAAAAGAATAAACATTTTGATAAAACTAACTTAACAGTAGAATACTTTTAAGTTTATTGACAACAAAGAAGAATATTTACAAACTATGTATCTACCTTTTGTACTTCACTATCTGTGCAAAAGGCAACCAATACGGGTATTCGCGATGTAACTCGTAAAACCAACTCGAGGTAAATGGTTTAAATATTGATTTGTATTTGTAACAGTAAGTGTTTTTAGGTCACAGTCATTCAGTAGCTTGACTTTATTATCATATCCTACCTACAAAAGCTGCCAATTTATGATCTAAAGATTGCACTTGGATTCTGATTTCTTGTTTGAAAAGTATATAGGAACATTTTTAAAAGGAAAATCATTTCGACACCTACGAAACGCTTAAATTCATATTCAACAATGTCATTATCAGAGTTGTACAAATAAATAAGCCTAACAACGTGTTATTAGGTAGTCACACACTCGAACAAGAGACGCAGCGACTCACTGTTATCATAAAATATTAACACATTCACGATAGATAAATCTAAATCTGGTGCAAATACCGGCTACCTACTTATTTCATGAGTACATAAACGCATGATACGTTTACTTACTAACATGTACATAAAATATCTTTGGACTAACTTAATCACTGGACATCAGAAATATTATAAAAAAAGTTTCAGGAAAATGTCACGTGTACAGACAGCTACAGGCTTATAAGTAACTATATTTATGTTATAGTTCCCGCTATTTTGTTCATTCTGACCATCAAAAATTCAAAATGATCGTTCAAAGGCAAAAACTAAGCAGTAGAACGAACAAATGTAAAACAAAGAGTAAACTATAATAAGCTCTAATCTTAGACTAATGATGTAATCTTTATTTGTGAAGTAGTAAATGGATTTAGTACGGTAACAAATAATACTATAAGTATTAATAAATACAACTAGGAAGTGACGCAGTCGTAATATTCATATTGCAATAAAATGACTTAATTTCCAAGAAACGGCTGGAGGCTATACCATGCACAAACGATATGCTATGTAATGCCTATAGGTACGTAGTGTTGCGCCCTTTAAGAGCTGACATCAGGCTTTTATGGCAAATAATTACTCAGTGGTGCGGTCACGGTAAACGGCATGGGCCTTGCGTTTGCTTGCACACACCCGAAGGAATTATGGATTTTACTGCCAAGGTCTTTACGTATGCAATACACGTATTACGCTGAATGTTTATAAAGCTACTGAAAATCTAAGACGATAGAAATCCAATGGTTTGCTGCAAAAACCTAGTGAATCAAAATACTTACTTCACACATGGATGTACGTATTTTGTCACTGCATTTGTCTATCGCGTTCGATCGTCTGTGATTCGAAAAAGGAGTGTTTTAAATCCGGAAGTAACTACGACAAAATGCTGTAAATCATAACAATTAACACTATTCTCCGAAGTTCTCTCACAAAATTAGTTCGACCTTTATCTGGTATCCGCTTTCCCAATTTCCTGTGAATTGTTCTATTCAGTAGAGTCACAGCACAGGAACGTGAATCGGTCACCCCATAGTTAATTAGTATAATTTATGTCCGGTCATCATATCACCCATTGCCACAGTACCTGACTATAAGTTATTAGGGAACCGTCGGTCCACCAGGTCTATTGTTTCGGCACCCTAGAACCGACATAGTGAAAAATGTTAATCACCGAAGTGTAAATGTTATCAGATTCAGCAAGCAAGCGATGTATGACGGAACCTTTGGAAAAAAGCTGTAATTTTACCGTGGGCTTTTATTTACGTAATACCGTAATTTTACTACTAGCGTATTAGGTAAGCTAAATAAATCTTTTGAAAGCAGAATACTTAATTATGTTTTCCATTAATGTAACCTCGCCCAGCGGATTAGGTTTTAAAATAAATTAGACCTGCAAATGTTTGTACACGCCATAGTTGGACACGCATCAAATTGTCGTCATTGTAATTACTTACCTAATTAGGTTATTTATTAGATAAGCATATAGTTTGCAGGTACTTAATTAAACTCACATTTATTAATAGGTGTCATTTCACTAAAGTAATTGTAATATATTTTGTTAAAGAACTTTAGTTGCTTTCGGGATATATACGCGAGTGCATCCAAACTAAAATACGCTGAACATTGAACGAAAGCAGGACGCACCGCAAAACGAGATAAACATTTAGTATAATTAACTAGTATAAAGTGAAGTTGGTTAGTAGGTTCCTCTCTCAATAATATAATAATGTGAAACTTCTCATGTTTGAAGCCTGTGTGACTTATGTGATTTTCTTTTGTTTACAGAACCATGGGTGAACTAGGAGCAAAGCTTGGTCTCGATGAGCTGACTGGGGGAGCGGCCGGCATCAGCAAGGCATTGCTGGCGGAGTTTATCGGTAAGTCAAAAAAGATACTATTTTAATCAAACTTCGTCTTAACAACCTTCCATCGGAGTCTTTTGATTAGTCTGTACAAAATAACATTTTGCGCTCTATTGTATAAGTTGTAAAGTTCAATTTGCTGTCGTATACCTTATCCTATTCCGCAGATCATTAAGAAAAAAATATCATTAGATGACATTATTACAGACGCGTCAACATAATAGGCTAACCACAGACGTGGTCACAGTTTTTCTATGAAAAATTCACCTTACTAGGTATGATAAAATTCCACATTGTGTTGACGGAGATACCTTAAACGGAGTCATCTAACAGCCCTAATAGGTGACATCAGTGGACACTCGGCAAGGTTACATGCCATACCAAGATATATCATAAATTACATATGTATATCACACATATTGAACAGTATATTATTGAAAAAAACTGCTTTTGGGCATCGCTAAATCAAGTTTAAGTTTAAATAACCTATAATCTTGAGAATGTTATATAATTTGATTTCGTTCTTCTAAATTAAATTATTGTAGTTAAACTTTACATCGTTGCATATCAATTTATAAAAGGTACCCAAAAGCAGGAAGTTTAGACGAAAATACTACCATTATCATACAAAATCGCCATTATTTTTACTCAACCCAACCATAGAACGTACAATTCTCATACTGTAGAGATGCGTTTACCACCATACAATTAAATATCTACCGTTTAATTATCCACTATTACAACAGCACTAACTAACCAGTAGGTACAGCATTCTGGAGTGCATGTATTGTAGATTATTATCAATAATCGCAGGTAATTGCCTTACTATAACTTTATACTTATCTCACGATCAAACATTTTCTGGCCTGGGTATACGCAATCTCGGTTTCCTTGTTGTTATTAGATTATTTTATAATTATTTATTTAATAAAAAGGTACAGGGTATGACTTATAATCTAACGTGATGTCCAACAAACCTAAACATTTAGATGAAGTTGTTAATAATTAAAGACTGATTTGCGGTAATAGCTTATCGCATGGGACTCTGGTGCTGACTCTATACTCTCTCTCTGTAATATTATTGACACACTTTTGCCCTTGTTTAATTCTGTGTCTTGTATAAGTTTATAAGGACCACCAGCTAAATGTAAAAAAATACAATGTTTTACAAATATACTATAAGGAGAATCAGTTCAAAAATAATTGGTACAAAAAGCTTTAAGTATTTTGCATAAAACCTTTATGGTGTTAGAATTCCTAAATGTCTGAATACGTAAGGAAAAATGCAAAGAAAAATACCATCTTATCTTTGCGTCATCTCATTTTACGACGACGTAACGTTGGCGTCTTCATACAAATGTCAATCTTAGCATGCGATAGCCGCCCTTCGCATGAAATATGTGGTAAAGGAAGTATATGTACAAACTAACTACAGTACAGACATATACGAGGATTCATTGGTACATATCTAATGTAAGAATGGAGTGCCTCTATCCACACCTTTAATGAAAACCCTTTGATATCCCATTGAATTATTAATTACTGTCCTCCATATCACATAAAATGGTATGGTTACTTAACAATTTCTGAATTTATGGCTGAAAAGTATTGTTTAATATTTATTAAAATAATAACTATTAATTTTGTGGTGAATTTAATTTTTTAAAATTAATTGTAAGTCACTCAATATATACGTGCTTTCAGTAGCAAATCCAACCCGCGAATCCATTGTAGTGTTAGAGAAAATAGGACTTAACGCTTAGCTAGCGCCACCTAGACAAAAAGTCAAACTGCGTAACTAAAATTCTAAAGGTAAACTTTAGAATAGTTTTATTTACTTCTTTGGAATTCTTTATTCAGTGAGGAGTAATTACTAAAAAATAATATCTCCCGATTCGATTTCGATCATAATGCCAAGTTTAATTAGGTAGCTGACTACGCACGATATATTACAGTGCACAAGTGAGAGCATAAACACAAGACAGGTCCACTCTCAGTTACCAAATTTTCTGAACCCAATGGGATGGCAAACTGCCACAACCGGCGAGAGATCAGGTGATGGAGATTAGTAATGAAGTACAATTTAAGTAAATGCGAAGATTTCCGTTTAAGTGAAAATTGTTTTTGTCCAGGTAATCTGTTGCTGAACCTGTTCGGTTGCGGCGCTTGTATCAACATCATTCAGGGCTCCAGTGCTCCTCCCAACATCGTGCTCATCGCCCTCGCCTTCGGTCTGGCGGTGTTCGCCAGTGTATCGGTATGTTCCTTAACCTTACCTTTACAAACATATTTTATTTCATTTTACATCTTTTCTGTTCTTTATCTGTTCGATTCTTAATGTTATTCAACTTTTTTTTGCTATTTCACTAAAAGCTCTACATGTAACTTAAGCTGCCTTCAGCAACCTACTTAAAATACAGCATTTACATTAAATGCAAGTAGCACTTAATTTAACTTTTAAATTTTCAACAGGCCATAGGACACATCTCAGGTGGCCACATCAACCCTGCCGTAACCCTAGGTCTGGCATCAACGGGTCGTGTGAAGATTGCGCGTGCCATTCTGTACATCATAGCGCAGTGCGCAGGCGCGGCCGCTGGCTCTGGTCTACTGAAAGCCCTTACTCCCGACCGAGCGGCTGGAACCCTCGGGACCACCGGCCTCGGCGCTGACGTCACTGCCCTGCAAGGTTTCGGAATCGAATTCTTCCTCGGATTCGTGCTCATCTTCGTCGTGTGTGGGGTGAGTTTCTAACATGCATACTACAAAAAGAAAGTTATAAATGCAATGCCATCTTACTTTATCTAGTTCCTACGAGTAATTAGCCAACCAAAGATTGTCCATATCAAGTTATTAAGTCATAGTGGAAAAAACACACATGAATTAGCCAGCTGTCTTTTTTTAACCACAAAAAAGTGGCACATTGCCAATGGGGTTTTTCGGAATAGATATATTGTGTGAGTCATGAAATTCAGAGTAAATTGTAATACGTATCTAGATTGTAATTTAATAATTTGTAAGGCGAGGAAGGGTTTTTCCGTAGATAGAATACGGAAGATGAAATAAACTTCTAAGAATTTCAGAGCATTAAATAATACAAAAGTAATAAATCTTAACGTGCATAATAACTAACATTAGGAACTCAATATAAAGATTAAAATAAAACAAACATTAATAAAATTGCAGTATTAGCTAACTCCTAAAAATATACGAACTTTTGTCATTCAGAAATTAATTCCAGTTTTGATAGACGTAATCAGGTTTTGTCAGTCACGCCAACGTCAAAGGAGAATAAGAAATAAATTCCAAATTGTTTATTTTTCATTCATAATAGAATATAACTACTCACTACAAAAAGCTTAACTTGTTTGGGCGTACGGCGTTGCTTTTATTATTTTTTACTACTTTTTATAGGTAGGTTTGTTAGGCTTGGCAGGTTAGGTTGAGTTAGGCTTAGCATATTACATATACTTACTATAATTTCGATTCTTGTTAAGGTAAAGATTACATTTCAGCTTTCAAAACATTTGATTCTCTGATGTATCTTGATATGCGTGACGATATGTATGTCGGGAGTTATGATTCTCTGATGTGCGAAGGCTGTAGGTACTAGGAATTATATTCAAAATGTTTTTAATTCCAGCTAAGTAATGTACTAAGTATTGTATGTTAGCTAATGAGTTGAAACGCGATTGTACCGTAAAATAATCAGCTAATGACAAATCTCACAGTCGGAGGTACCATCAGCCGTTTCGTGACACAACGTTATTAGCGGAAACGTGCGGCAATCTGTCTTTTTGTAATGAAATATTTAAACAGTTTCTATAAACGGACTATAGAAAAAACAACGTTTAACTAGCAAAATAAATTGCACGGAATAATAATGGTGTTACGTTTTTATTAAAATTTGTATTAGCCGTGTAGGGACAGGGACGGTCGGGGAAACAATACATTTTTGCCAAGCCCTCTCTTTTCGCGGGTGTAGGCAGAAGTGAATACTGTACATTAGAGAGAGACTAGAAAGTAGGGCTCGATGATAAACCTGTAAATCACAAACCCTTGTAATGTACAGGAGACTCGTAGTCCCGCAGTAAACGGTCACGAGCTGTGCGTGTTGTTTTGTTTGTCACAAAATCCCAACTTATAACACATAGCTTTATAAGGTCCTTCAACTTAAGCTTCATCTACGAAACATATCTATGAATCTTTTATATCTGAGTAAGATAGGTATTATTACCTACCTATATCTAAAATAACTTATTGTAACTGTTTATTTTATCTTCAAAAAGCCAAAGTCAGTCGAATAAATACTATTATAGTAATGATGGGTCATTAATCATCATGAACCAATACTTACATATCCAAATAAAATTATTTTGGACTTAACTATTGACAAGAAGTACCGGAATCTACAAAAAAACCTTACCTATGTATTCTTTATGGAACCTAAGTACTACCTATAAGCAACCAAATTATTAAAATGTACTTAGGTAGTTGTGTACAATTCCAAGACAGAAAGGACTAGAATCATTTTGGTGTCTACCTACTTATTTACCGACGTAAACACACTGAGTCACAGGCTTACAACATCTCGCCAGGAAAGGATGTAATATATTACCTTACACATAATATTTAAATATTAATGCAATCGTGATCTGGTTGAGGCAGGATTGTAATAATTCAATGTCACTACAGAAAATAACTAGTGTCCTTACCGACGCCTCTTTGTGGTATAATTACGTGTGGTTAATACCGATATGACATTGGGCCGGGCCTCGAATGATTGACAATCATTCTCATTTCAGCTTTTGAAAAATTACATAACGTACCTGTGTTTGTACCTACCTACAAATAATACAAATACAATCCATCACGACAAACGGTATTGAGTAAAAAATGAATCGGTAAATGAAATAGATCGGGTTATAACGTTTTGCACGTATTTACAGACGACCGGTTCCGTATATTTCAGAAAATACTTAAAACAAATGTTAGATATTTAAACAACGAAAGCTTGAACACGTACTGATAATATTTGATTAAGTTTATGTAAGTACACCACATAAAATAAATAGAAATTGAAAAATATCCATAAAAGAGATGGAATTCGCTAGAACAACTTAATAAACATCAAATCATTTCTGTGACCACTATTTAATATAATTTAAAAAACCCATTAATATCATCATCTTATTAATACACAAAAAATCTCGATCTCACTTAATTACAGCGAACCAAATGAAACGCCTTCTTATTTATACTCGTATCAAACACTATAATTACAAACAAAATAAATTTCGCGAGATTTGCGTGGAGATTCCTAAAAAAACGCAGACAAAACGCGAGGTAACGTTGCGTGACGGAACTCAGTATTTTATTCGAGAAATAGTAGGCAACAATCTACTACAGATTAACATAATCAATATTATAACGTAGCTGTATAGGACACGCTTTTATTTCATTGATGTATCAAAGTACCAAGATACCTACAAATGTAAGAATGCATAATGCAGATGATAAAAAAGAAAGCGTGGCCACGTCCACAGACAATTGTGTCTGATCCCGGCGAGGAGGTCATTCGAAAAATCTGGTTTCTTAGAGATGAGTCGGCAATTTGTCACTGCCTACGTTATACTCGGGTACTTCCTCCCTAATGTGGTTACAAGCTCCGTCGCTCCACCAACGCACCATAGTTTTATTGATAACAGCTATTTTAGTTTGAAATAGGACACGGGAGATTATTCTATTAGATTAACTATTTTAACTTTGTAGTTTGTACTCTACTGCCTACATGCTTTGTTTAAATTATATATGACTACGCAACTCAAAAAATATGCTGATCATATTATCTATCTTGATATCCCGCCTAAAATAAGTAAAAAAGAAGAAAAATTTATCGGAACTATTATTCCTCCCTTTTAATATCTATAAGTAGCATACAATAATGCAAAGACTTATGTATATGGTAATACATACCACTAAGATTTAGCCAATTCTCTGCGATGGAGATCGCATTCGCATCGCAAAACATTGAATTTATATGTGACATTAATATGTGGTTCACATCACAGTGTCTCTGTTTACATTACCTACATATTATTACAGTAAAGTATTGAATGATTTGCGATATCCGTACTACGTGCCTGCAGCGAATTGCGGCTAGAATGTTTTGAGAAAAAATATTGAATTGTAATTGTAACTAAGTAGAGTTATTCTTTCCTAAAGTAATAAATACAAGAAACACTGATTTATTCCGCTTATTACTACACGTCTCAGTGGCGCCAACTATACATACGAAAAAACATCAAATTCACTATCTCATTGAAAAGGCAATTAAATATGAGAATGAGTGACGGTACAAAACATGATATTATGAAAATATAATTACCTACGTGCACTCCTATATTATTAGTAGACAAGGAACACCGTTACTATAAGTAATTAAGTAGACGATGCAACTCGACCACAACACAGCGCTGTCGGTGAAACAAAACAAAACTAATGTCTTATTATACGCTCCGCCGCCTCTTGATTGATTTCTAGTTTTTGGGCAGTTATTTACAGTTATTTATTTATGGCCTAGCAATAAACCCCATGGCTTTAGTGTCGGATATCACTATTTTAATTTGATTATCTTGATTCTTATACCACTGACGAACGATTGTAGTTAATTAATTTAACTAGGCATACTCCGTTATTGGTTACTATAAAAAATGCTAACATTTTACAACATACAGCATTAACAATGTGCAAATACAGAGCACCACTCTTCACGAGATTACAACGAAATGTTTATTTTTCTTAACAAAAATATCCAAAAAGATCCAAATAAAAAGATAAAAATAATCTTCCTAGCTAATGATGCATTTTCGAAGATTTACTAGAAACGATGACGCTTTGCTACCAGCTGGCCAATCGTGGCAATCATAAGTGATTTTGTAAAAAAAGTAGTCACGTTCTAGCAGCGCCATCTATTGCCGAGTGGAAATACTAAAATTCTTGGTTAGCTCTACAACACAATTTTGAAAACGATTTCTGAGTTATATTTAACAGAGATCTTTACTAACAATACATTATTTTCCCAGGTATGTGACCCTAACAAGCCTGACAGCAAGGCTACTGCTCCCCTGGCCATTGGCCTGACGGTGACGCTAGGCCACTTGCTCGCCATCGACTACACCGGCTCTGCCATGAACCCTGCTCGCTCCTTCGGCTCAGCGCTTGTCGCCAACGTGTGGACTGACCATTGGGTAAGGATACTTTCGTTAATATTCCGTCCAGATGTTAAATCAATGGAAAAAGTTTTCAAGACCTACATAGGACATATAGTTTCTGGAAAATACAGAAAAGTTTGTAATGTGCTAATTGTTTACAGGTATACTGGGCTGGCCCTATCGCTGGTGGTATAGCGGCTGCCCTGCTGTACGTGCACGGATTCTCAGCCCCCGCTGTAAGCACGCCCCCGCGCTACCGCTCCGTCGCCGGAGACGAGAAGGAGGTAAGCTCAACTTTACTAGAAAATAGTTAATAAGTACATAAATAAAAATCTTCCATCTGGCTATTTTTCCCAAGTTAACTGATAACATTGCTCGTTACAAGCGCACTGGACGCCTAGCGCCAACAGCTTGGACAGTAGAACAAAGTGTAAGTAGCCAAGTGTGCTCATGATCATCCACATCCCATCAATTCAAACTGAACAGACCAGTCACAGTATTCCATCACTGACCGATGTGTGATGTACCTTAATGATTTGTGTGCCTTCTTATTCCCATCTGCCCACTTCAACAGGGCGGTTTTATCTAGGTATGTATGTATGTGTCGATATCACAAGTTTCTTGTCAGATCGAAGCTAATGTAGTGTGTTTTTGTTTAGCTGAAGAGGCTGGACGGTAAAGGCGAAGACATGGCTTGAGAGCGCCCGCGCCGGCCGGCGAGCCCCGCGGGCCCCGCGCCGCGGCCCCTCGGCGGCCCCGCGCCCGGGGCCCGGCCCGCACTCCACCACCACCTATTTATACAAAACAAACAACAGCTTTAAGTGTACCTACAATAGCTGACGAACTGTAGTACCCGGACGAAGGACGCTATCCACACGAACCGACCACACTCAAGAAATCTGATATTTGGAATCTTATCGCGTGTCAAACGATATCAAGTCTCGGAGTCATTCTCATTGCTCTACTGAGTACATTGTGGAGTGAACTAGTGTAGAGACTTCTTGGTAAGGAGCCAACCGACCAGTTTGTGGCCACACATTACACATGTTTGTACATTGTAAATATCTTTACATCGTATTTATGCAGAACTACTCGTACAAGCTTACTTCGTGTTAAGTATTCGAACAATTTTGATATCCGCCCCATACTTTAATGTTAAGTTTAACGTAAAATGTTTTAAATGTGTTTGACGATAAATTATAATGAAATAATTGAGGTTTTATACTATTTGATATTTGATCAATCTTTCTAAATTTTACTCGTAGATGACAAGGGAGCCAAGAATATGACTTTCCAAAAATCTCACTGTGTGGCTCCCTTACTAGTGTAGTTTAAATATTTAAGTACCTATAAATTACTTTAAAGGATTTTGTTTACTTCAAATCGACTTACATTCGCATGTATACGTCATAAATTGAATGAGGATTCATAACACTTTAATATTTTACACTTTAATTAATCTTCACAAAAAGTATTGTACCCATAAAGCAACATTTACCTTTTTATATGATACAAATTCTACCTTTAACAGAACAAGTCCGTACATAAGTGTGGTACCTACCTATGTAAGTCGCTTTATGTGTAAGCTATTACCTAAGTAGTACATAGAACCTAGCGAGTTTCAAACCGAAGTGTTCAAAGTTATACCAACTTGAGAATAAACAAAATGAATGAAATTATTTTATAACTGATTTGTGCGAATGTCAATTTAATAGATACGTAAGTACCTTATACATATAAATATGAATGTAAACGTTTTGTCTTGATAATTTATTATGGTAAATAAATATGATATTATTTTAATTTTGTGTTTTATTTGTTTCTGGTACCTACATACTATATCATACTTAAGCTACAGTTAAAACCAGTTTTAAGATCTTACCATTTTTATGACGGGAGTAAACCTTCAAAAGGCTCCTGGGCCTGGCCTGGGCTCCGGCTTTTTGGGGAAAAAGACTAAGGAGTGTGGTACTCACTAAAACCAACCCGGTGGCCACTTTCAGCACCGATAAGGGGCACCCACTCCTCTAATTACTTAGACCTACTCCAGCACCCTTATGGTGCAACGCCTAGAAATTCCTTTGGTAAAATTGAACTAGGTAACTACCTAATACTCGAAATGGAATATTAGTTAAAACTACTTCTTACTAGACAACGCGCGTTTTGTAAAGCGAGTCAGTTAAAACTGTTCTTAACATTTATCGTACCTTATCCTCATTGATTCCGCACACGATGTCAAACTAGCTTGACTAGGGTAAATAAGTTCAAGATGACGGATCCCTCCAGGGTTGGGCTCCACTTTCTACTCACAGGGTTTGAAGTAACTATCTCGGATTGCCGTTACTTCTGCTTAAAGTAATTTAGTAAAGGTAAAAGTAAGGCTCGATATGACTACTAGTTTTATCTGAAATTCAAAATATAGGTATCATTGATGGCGCATTTACATTAGTCGGTTAGACCGTATTCGGCTGCAGGCCGTATTCGGTCTCCAACTAATATAAACAGATATTCGTTTGGCCGTATTCGGTTTGGCCGTATTAATTCGGTTTCTGTATAACCGAATGCGGCCGCCGCATTCGGTGACCGACCAACGACCGACCTAATGTAAACGCGCCATAATAAATCTAGTTTTCATTAGTTTTAACAAAGGCGTTAATAAAAAAACTGGTTGTAACTTGGCCGTCCACTGTATCTGCCTACCCCCATGGTAGACAGGCGTGTATGTAGTTATTATTAGGGAAAATGCGTTAAATCTAAAAACGTTTTAACTGTAACAGGTGGTAGGTCCTTAGTTAATGGTATGTAAGTAGTTAGGATAGTGAGTACCTAAATGGTCAGTTGGATATTGTTCATAAAAACACCTGCCCAGGTGCCCCAGGTACAGTGGTTACAGGACAATTTGATGAAAAATTTACTAAATGTACAAAACTTTGAAATACAAAAATTCATATTTGCAAAGCTGATAATATTTTATCCTGGTCAGGAAGGAATTTTATAATGCCTATCTCAAAATCTAGAGGTTTGAAGCTTGTAGTAAAAAAATAACGAAATTTTTGCTATCGGTGCATCCCTCGTAAAAACATACACTTGCTGATTGGGGGATAAGGTAGAAGCGACCTTTGTTTGTATTGAGCCCATATTAAACACACTTTGACGAATGTTAATCATTTTAGAAGATAGGATGACTGGTCGTGTCCTCGACCGCATAAAAATCTTCTAATATCTTAAAATCTAGAAGGTCTCGCCAAACATATACCCTACCACCCTACTTTACGGGAATAAAGACATATTTATTGGACAGGGTGGTAGTGACCTTGGCTTGGATTGGATTGGGCCTATTTTCGACCTATATTAATTAGCAAGGCAAAAGCAGATTTTGACTGAAGGGCATTTGAAAGGTCATTCGGGCAAAGTTACAAGTAATACTATAGTTAATTTAATAATTAGTAAAGTTACATCCATAGTGGGTATATCAGTAATATGATCCGCAGTGATCAGTTAATATTAATACTGGTAGCGCGAGTAGCTGCGGTTGCGGCGACAAGTGTCGCTTCGTATTGCCACCGCACATTACTCTTGACACTGAAATGCTCAAGGTAGACACTACCTCATGCTACATAACTACATATTCCATACCGATACCATAATTAGCATACCAGCCAATTCCACGTTTTTTTTTTGTAACAAAAGGTATGATAGAGTTTTAAATGTCTCCTGAAAAATTTGCTCATAATGAGTTAGCTGGGGTATTAGGGTATCAATACCCATTCTCTCATCGTATTGTTTCAAAAACACGAATTGACGTAGTAAGGTTGAAAGGTTTTGACTTTGAGCGTGGCGTCTCCTGTAATCCGGTTACTCGGAGGTCGGAACAGGTGGATGGTTTGAGGTCGGGGGTTCTGGTGCTGAGTGGCCCATGTTGACTGAACGTCCACACTAAGCCTGGTATTGATATGGACCCTCGGCGGAGTCTGGGGATGCAGTTCTACTAAGGAGAGACGCACCGGACCAGGGGGGACACCCACCAACTAAAAGTCCCCGTATCGGGTAGTAATGGGATAGCAGCCGGGAGTGGGTGCCCAGTATCATCCCGACCAATAAAAAGGTTGATAGGTTTTAAAATAAAACTATTAGATAGGTAGTGGTTGACTTCTGTATTTGACTAAATTCTTTCGTTTTTGAAAATAACTTTACATGTTTAAATTACAAAGTTTTAATTACTTACATTATACTTAAAAAAATAGATAAGTAACACTGGTTACAAAAGTAAAAAAACGATATAAACATGATTTCAACTTATCCAATAATTGAATTAAAATGTGCGTCAGTCTTGAATAAACATCTAAAATAATGTATTTCGTAAAAATTCTTAATAAAAAATTAAATTAAGTAAATGACAACACACAGGTGATATTACAATCAATATTTTTATATTTGTTCGAATTACAAAATAAATTCTCACTTAAAAAAAGGAAATAATAACAATGACTAATTAAAAATTTTATTGTTTTGTCAAAATCCCGCTACGCATTTCACACACGTATTGTGACTAAAAACATCCTTATTTGTTTAGGTTGAGGATATTCAGAAAAAAATATCCTGAAATATGACGTTTTAAACGGACACGTAAATTCCTGAGTTCACACATAAACATATTACTCACAATATTTGGTAAAATTTATGTATGAAGTGACGCACAATGGCGGTAAATAAAAAATCAACCAAACTTATTGATTGCGGTGGAGTACACAATTACTTCAGTTATTTTAATTTAATATTAAAACATGATTTTGTTCAAGGGCGTCCCTTACCCATGTGCAATAATACCCTTTAGCCTTCTTGTATTACCTACAACTCTCGCAAATACAGACTCGCAAACACGTAACACTCGCATAAGTGTTACGTGTATAACACTTGGCAACACTTAACAATTGGCGCCCCCCGACCGTTGGCACCCCCTAACACTTAAATCCTGGCACCCCTTCCCTCTGGTGGCCCAGGTCTCCGCAAACCTGCATATAGGTAAGGACGCCCCCAATTTTATTCAAATTAAATCTTTATTTAATATATCTTCAGCTGCCTATTCGTCCTTTTTGCATTTACTATTATTATGTACAGTGTGTACTTAATTCTTATTGTCATTACGCCAAGGGCCTCTGCTTTACCATTGCAAAATAAAGTCACTGTTAATTTAACCGACAGTTTTCACAAAGAAAGTGTGTAAAATTATATTCAATTATAAGCTTAACCAGAGATTAAACAGGAGCTCAATAACAATAATTAAACTTTCCTTTTGATTTTTAAGACGATTAACAGTTTCATTGGGACTAAAGCGAATTTCATTCAATTTACAATGCACTCGGATTAAGAACCTGCCTTTTTTAAATCGATTGAAACTTCAAGTCAAACATAAAAAAGTCGTCTTAATTTCTGTAAAACATTATCATACCTTAAGAAATTATACTAAATTATTTTATTTGGTAAACTCGAATGTACAGTATGATAGAAATATGTATTTAAATATAAACGTACCTAATTATCATTATATTTACAAAGTTCGTTATCACTTAGGTACCTAAGTATTTGAATATTGTTATTACGCACCAAAATTATTCTTAAACAATTACTCAATTCCATTACAAAAACCTTTTTAAAATTACGAGACTCGCATGATTTGATCTACATTAGTAGCGATTACTATTCTTATATTACATAATATAAAAAATACCAATTTAATAGAAAAAAATCAAAAAGAACTGAACAAATATATCTGATTTATGTATTCCTTTGATATATTAACTAAAAATCACGGTTTACTCACGTATATTAATGAAGAAAAGCTCTACTAGTTTCGAGCCACAGAGGGACTCTTCATCATGAGCAATGTGTGTGTGTGTGCCGTAGAGCAACAGTACAGCTTTTCTCCATTAATTTACGTGAGTAAACCGTGATTTTTAGTAAATTTAGTATGTCTCCATTGTTATATTAATTATCTATGATATTTTTTATTAGTTACAACCTCTATATTTATGTTACTATGACTAACAACCTAGAGAACGAACGAAGAACCGAAAATTAATTCAATATTTCACTTTATAACTTAATTCGATATTATATTTTAAACTTTATAGTGTTGTAACACGGTTGAGAATTTATTAAACAATTTGGAATAGATTACGTTCTGCGCCTTTTTTTCAGTATCGTATTACAAAAGTTTAAACACAGTTATGCTACCACTCATTTCGCTAGCACTGTCTAATGAATTAAATAAATAATGACTATAATTAGCTACGTGTCCACAAGTACGTGGATTATAAACAACCGGACACTATATAAACTTGAAACATTTCTGTTTGTCGTGCGGTATCCGTGTCTTGAAGAGTACGGAGTCGGCGCGGTACTGCGTTGTCAGTAGAGGCGTGTATCCCATGACCTAGAAAGGGTTTACAATTAAAAATTAGTTAGCCAGTTTCATTTAACGTACAAGCGAAAATAGATCTTATTGGTTTAATAATTGCCATAATAAAAATGGAGGAGATTGTGATTACAATAAGTATTTTTTATTAACTTTGGTCAAGTTTTTGTATCTTACGGTTTACAATTCGAATTAAAACGATATTTCCTATAATGTTCGATTGCGTTATTGATAGTCTTGCGTAATAAATGTCATGTTAAACATCACAGACTATTATTCACTACAAATAACAGGGATATTTCTAGACAGTGTGCCGCTTTAAGAAAATCGACAATTACAGTAGTATCATCAAATGTTATGAATGAGAGAGTATGCATTTCTTTTTGAATATTTTATTGTATTGAATTTGACAGGATACTACCCAATTAAAAAGATATTTCCTGTCATATTCGATTACGTTAGTGATAGTCTGCATAATATGTCATGTTAAACATCAAGACTATAATTTACTACTATAACGGGATACAACAGCGTACCGCTTTAGGAAAATACAATGTATCATACCTGTGAGAAGAACTGTATACATTTATGTCTCTCGTGGAAATGTGTTTCGTCTGCCGATAGTGTCACAGGACAGCCGGGACACCGGAATGTCCATCTCGAAGTCACCTGTGTACGACAATATATATTACTAACTACTTCCGCGCGGTTTCACCCGCTCTGCTTGGCTCCTATTGGTCATAGCGTGATGTTTTATAGCCTATAGCCTTCCTCAATAAATGCACTATTCAACACAAAAAGAATTATTCAAATCGGACCAGTAGTTCTGGAGATTAGCGCGTTCAAACAAACAAACAATCAAACAAACAATCTCTTCAGCTTTATAATATTAGTATAGATAATACATTTTATACACGCCAGTCACCCATAGGCCGTCGAGGGTGAACAAGCCAAGCTCCAATCATTGTACTCGAAATCGGCCCGTGCATTATCACGTCATTCATCGTCATACAATTTACGTTTTTCAAGAAATTTAATCTGAGGGTCATCAGCTTCAAACTTAAATCTTAGTAAATGGGTTTAACTAGGTATCTATTGTTTTAGGGTCTAAAGCAACCCAAACCTATTATAGACTAATTGTCGCCTAGCTTGTAGGTATTATTTGGCACATCTTGGACATTTTAAACATAACTACATGTACTATATAACGACATATTTCATTTAACTATATTTCCTAAGACAAAAGACGGGGTGAGATGAGATAATAATTTGAAATACATATTATTATTATACTGTATTATATTAAGCACTGGTTAATAATATATAAAATGTTCGTCATACCTTGACTGGGGGTTTCCTAGTAATATGTGAGACTAGGAAGTTCATAGCGATGTCCTCGCAGTTCATATATTCATCCACGTAGTCCCTGATGGCGGCCGGCAGGGTGCGCCAGTATGCCCACAGGTAGTAGCGGTGCACGAACGCCGCGCCCGTCAGTACCATACTCAGCTCACAGCTGTTCATTATTGCAATAGAAAATAATTAGTATTTTATATGTAGACAGCGTACATATATTTATTTATACGATAAAGAAGCTATAACAGTCCCATCATGTCTAATTCTATTTTGTATTATGTATGTTTACAAAAATCCGGTTGAACTACTTCACTGAAACAGTTCATAATTAAGAACTCCGGTTAAGCTCGAAACTAGTCGAGCATCCTCGTAATAGGATAACTAAGTCATTAATTCGATAACTTACCTGTAGTTAGAATTATATAAGAATCCATTGTTAAAGTTGAGGTCCCACGCGTGGTATCGACCAGGGAAGCCGACGATACGATCACGATGTTCGCGCCACACCCTGTATACACACACATAAACTATTATTACAAACATATTTAAGAATCGTGTATAGTAACATCAATATTGTTGTTTGGGGGAGAGAAAGAGTCTAGAAAGTTTAAATATGTCCAAAACTTGGCCATCGATACTGGCCAGAAAACTCGTAATTGGGTAGTTTCCTCAGTCAAAAATAAATTATTTTGACTTTGTTAAATATGTTGATGCATGATTTGGATCGAACCTTGATTAGAGACTGACACAATAATATCATAAAAATCGATTCATAATTTAAGATTTATTTTAAATCGGTCATAAATTATTAACTGGACATTAATTGTTAAAAATCTACAGCAATTGTTTTGAAACATGTTTTTTTTTTTTCAATTATTAACATACCTAAAAGCGAAGACGATTTCATCGTGCCTTAGATGTGCGTCATCATCGACACAGAGTACGGCCTCGGTGTCGATGAGATGGTACGGCAGGAAGCGGTTGTTGAGCGAGTTGCGCGCCGCCCGCACCACGGCCACCGGGGCGCCGCTCTCCGGCCACGACGACACGCTGCTGGGGGACGACGGCCCGTTCCATACCACCACCACCTGGTGTCAACATCATGCTTATTTTATAAAGAAAAAGAATTATCGTGAAGATTTTTGCTAGTATTCGTTTTAGTTTTTACGATTAACTTTACCTTATTCAAATACGGCAACCCCCTGAGCCTCGCCAGTGCTGCAGCTAGTACGGTCTCTCTCTCATACGTGAGGATAACCACAGTGAACTGTTCCCGCGGTCGGTCCCCGCCCAGCGCCTCACTGAACTCCCGGCCGGAGCCCCCCGCCCCCGCACCCACCGGCCGGAACCCTGCCGCCGACCCCAGGAACCTAGCCTCGGACGTCACTGCCGGATCCCACGGTAGCTGCGGGTAAAGCGCGAAGGGCTCCCCCCAATCGTTCCACATCTCGTACCCGTGTAACAATGCCACGGAGAAATTGCGACGATACGCTGGACTGGGGTAGGGAGCCTCCAGCGGCCCGAGTGTTTCTTCCGGCTCAGCATCGACCGCGGGGGGCTCCAGCCGCGGCGGGTAGTACGAGTCGTTGAAGGCGGGCGCGCCCAGCGTGGGCGCCACGGGGCGCGCGGGGATGAGCAGGCGCGTGCGCAGGCTGGCCAGCAGCGCGTCCACGGCCGCCTGCACCGAGCTCAGGTAGCGCTCCCACAGCACGCGCGCGTGGCGCCGCAGCGCCAGCAGGTCGGCGTCGCCCAGCGCGCGCAGCAGCACGTGCAGCTCGGGCACGCGCGCGCGCGGCACTGCCACGGCCGCGCGCCGCCAGTCCAGGACCTCGTCGAACGGCAGCCGGATGCGGTCGCCGCCCAGTATCACCGGGATAGCACCAGATCGTAACGCTTCGTATAGTCTCGCTTGCAGGAGAGCCGTCGTGACATAGTTTCTATCGGCAGGTGCCAGTATGAGTGCGAATGTGGAATCCCTCAGTACGGCACGACGAGAGCGGTCGGTCCCGCAGAGCGCCCAGTCGCCGATAGGTAACACGGCGCGTTTCTCGACCGGCGGGTCGCACTCGAACTGCAGGTGGAACAAGTCAGACGCTGGCGCAGACTTTACCATTTGCTGCAGAGCTTCGATCAGAGATTTATCATGATCCTTGTCTATTCCTTTCGGTGGCGGCTGCGAACCCTGAAAACTAAATTTTGCTCATGAATTCATACCTAAAGAACTGACAGTATACTTTGTTACACAATGGTATTGAGCAGTATAACACTAATAGGGTATATGCGCATGATTCAAATAACGATAATTTTTTTTCATATAATCTCTTTTCCTTTAGATTTATAAATCTATCAATAATTTTCAATATAATTTTGTTTTGAATAAGAAAATAATTATTGCAAAATGCACAAAATAAGCGGGAAATTCAAATTAGTTGAAACGCATTGCTATTGGTCAGAGTAGTTTGTGACGTCAAAGTCTATAATAACAAATATCAACAAGTGCTATTGTTGAATGCTTGCAACGAAATTCAGTTTTTTTGTGATTTTGAGTTGATATTGAAGTGATATTGTTTCGTAAAAGAGTGGCAGGAAAGTCACAGGAAATGACTGATATTGGTTACGTCAAGGCACAATCGGACAATCTTCCAAAAATTGATGTGTTTATGATGACCGCGTATTTCACATCAAATTCGGATTTTACGTCTACTGAAATAAAAGGAGTGAAAGCAGCAAGGTAATTACACAATAAATATTATATTTATTTGGTTTTCGACGCCTTCTTTGGATAATTTTTACCTATAAGTAAATAGAAATAGCCTGGAAATAACATAACCTTAAAATGCGAATGGGAGAACATTTTAAGGTTATTTATTGTATTGTGTGAAAAACATATTATCTGAAGCTGAGGCTGCTTTGTATCATTAACTTGACACTTTGCTTGAGTATAAGTGGCGTGCCTTGCACTCCCTCAAGTTCTCATAAGTACATAGGCTGAGGCTTATGTCCACGGTTGGACATAGGGCTCAGCCTTTGTCCAGCACTGGACTAACACGGGATGATGGTGATGATGATGACTGCTTGAACTGCTAGCGATCACTGCACTTTCATTAAGTACTTTATGGTATCAAAATACCTTATTAGATGAAAACGCTTTTCCGGTAAAACCAAAACTCGATTGTATGTACCTATTTCTATATTGTTTTATTTTTTATAGATCTGCACGAGAAACATATGGAGATTCTGCAGTTGGATATGTACAAGTCATATCATGTCCCTTTTCATGATTTTGCACCACTTTCTCCTTACGTCCTCACCTCTCGGGACAAGAAAAAATACTTTATTTGGTGCATTTCTATTTGTATTTTTACACTTGGGCACGATACAATATTTAAAAGTCGGTTTACTATCCTGTTGCATTATGTAATTGAAGTGAATTCACGTAAAACACGAAATATATACAAATTATGACCCAAAACACTTTGCAGTTTCAACTGTTATTATAGACTTTGACGTCACGCGAGCGCGCCAAAATGACGGTCGTTTAAAATGCTGTTACGAATCTATTATTTTAAAACTGCTTTTTTTACCCGAATTCCTTTTTTTTTGGTGCTGGTTTTTTTTAACATTTATATAATGATGTAAATTACCATTTAAAAACATTTAAAAAATACATGCATATACCCTATTGACTGAGAAAACTAAATGTGGACTTAAAATAGGATATTTTAAGTGGATATGTAGGTATACATTCTCTGATCTCTAGCTCTTAAGTCTAGCTTTACATAAAATAGAATCTCAATAATAATGTCACTTCGATACATAATAATTTGTAAACGTGTAGGTACCTTAGTAAATACTTCCGCCTCGCAGGTGCTATAGGCGCGCAGTCAGCCCACACGTCGCCCCCGGGTGGACCGAGTGCGGGCGGCATAACGATATCAAACCCGGGCCGGAACTGCTCGTGAGTGAAGGTGGACTGTGCGATCATGGCTCGGCCTATCGAGGCTCCTCGGAAAGCGTCGCCCGAGCCGACCGACAGCTCCCGCCGCGCCATATTCACTAACACATGGTTCCGACCGTCCCCACCCCAGTATGGCAAGCTCTTGATTGCAGTCTCATTCAACAGGAGCTTATATGTATCTGTTGTTGGCCTAAAACAAAACATAAATCATTGAAAAACATTTTATTTATTACAGAATGTGTATATAAAATGAAAGCATGACTTACGCGGGAGTCTTTACAAATGGAAAAGCCTCGCCCACAATGACCAGGTAGACACACGCTTCATTAGGATCGCGCGTGATGTGGGTGTTGTAGCCTAAGGTTTGCTTGAGCGTCGTTTTGAGGAAGCCATCCACCTCAGCGCCAGCGAGTGGCACAAAGACGTCGGGATCGTAGAGGTAGACCGGGAAACCTGACGTCAGGGAGCAGCGCGAGTGATCGAAGCAAGAAAACATGCGGCAGTGGACTTCAGAGGAAGAAGCTATAGGTGGCAATATGGGTGGAGGTCTTGAGGGTAATATTTGGAGTGGTGGTGCTAGTTCCGGCGAGTCTCGTCGAATGGCCTCTAGCTGTGCGATGCGCGCCTGGTCGGCGGACACGCGCAGGCGTTGCAGCTCGGCGGCGGCTCTCGCGTGCTCCGCCTTGGCACTGTCCGCCTTGGCGCTCGCCGCCGCTGCTTCCCGCTGCAATCGTCCGCGTTTTGCTTCCAGTTCACGTAACTCGGTAGAGACTGAAGCCTAAAATGTCATAATAAACAAAAAATGTTAAAAACATATAACCTGATGGAATCAGACCAGTTGGCACTATTGATTTTACAAGGATTTATTGATTGTAATGTAGTAAGTGATTCATTCATTCAAAATATATATTAAATATATTTTGAATGAATTGATCAAAAGAATTTGAGTTAATTTAGGGTGTCCCTCTTTATAATCTATTATTATTCTAATTAATACAACAAAGAAGTAAATAAAGTATATTTTACCTTTATTCGTAGCATTTCTTCAATCCTTAATTTTAAATCTGCTGCATTCATTGTTGAGATATCACCTAAAGCCTCCAGCGTGTGGCGCATTGGATTACTGGATAATGTGCCAGTCTCATCATACTGGAAAATAATATTGTTTTAAAAATAATTTGTGTAGTTTTAAAAATAAATAATTTGTATAGTATAAACTACACACCATTACAGACATATGTATTACTTTTATAAAAATAATTAAAACATCTGTGTATTATGAATGTGTTAATTTGTTTTATAAATGTATGTAAAAATTATACAGATGTCTAACTCTGGTTGATGCAGTTTTTATAGGAGAAAGTTAAGACAATAACTATTCATTTATAGATCTGACATACATCTCTCTGTCCATAAAATTTGCACATAACAAAATAGAATCATTCAGAAAAATTGTGAAAGTAATAGATCATGAGATACAATTAATAATTTTCATTAATTTCTTTAGAAAATGTGAGATTTTCACTCCTAACCATAAAATATACGAAGAGTAAATAAACGGAGACTTACCTTAGATAAATAATAATGTGTGAACAAGGGCACTACAAATAATATTACCGACACAAGTAATATAACACGGGATAATTTTAAATGCCCTAACCACTGGCAAAACCGTTCGTAAAAATACATTTTAAAGATTTGTTCTTTTCACTCTTCGTTGTGAATATATTTTGTCACACTAACATAATTACATCACTTTTATCTTAAGTCATAATTGATAATTATTTTGTCACTAAAATAGTTAATTAAAAATGAGATAATTAATTTAAAAGACCAGATTTTATTAAATCATTTACAAAATAAAGTTTTAATTAATAAATGCCAAACTCGATACAATATGTTGACAATAGACAAAAAATGACTTTGACAGATGACAATATGAGACCACTATTTTCCCGTTACTTTTTTTCCTTAAACGCAACATTGGCTTTCTAGGTCCTGTCTAGTGGATCGAGTCGGTTTAAGATTTCCCAATGTTATTCTACTAAATGTTAACTTGTGATCGACGAATCAAATTAAATAATTAATGACTGATATGTCATTCAATCCTAGAAAGAACAGGCTATGGCAGGTGTTCAGGGCTTGTACTTCCCCTATACTTATTATACTCTTTGCCTTGTTTAATGTAACCATATAACCCCCATTTTTCACCAGTTATGAGATTCTATTTACAGTCAAACCTACACGACGCCTAATTATACCGTAAATAGAAAATTGGCTCTTATATCTAACATATCTGCCTCTTCTCATATCCACATCCAGACATCTCCATTATTAGATTGATGTATTGTGATGATGTGAACCTTACTATAAAATAAATACATACTCACGTGGTGCTAATGATCCCGTGTGGGTAGACAAAAATGATACATTTTTAACTATTTTCAAACGGCAATGGCAGCTTCCTTCTTGTATTTAATTACTAGTAGGTTTATAAAAGGTACAAAAAACAAGAATTAAAAATAAAATAGTTTTATTTAAATATTATTATATACTTAATTAAAATACTTAACTCTATTGAACAATTTTAACCTCTTGGTAGATGGAAACTGTGAATTAAATACAGAGTTCAGTAGCCTCTTTATTACCAACTAGATACTTCTGCGCTGTTTCACCCGCTCTGCACAGCTCCTATTGGTCGTAGCGTGATATTTTATAGCTAACCTTCCTCAATTAATGGCCTATCCAACAAAAAAATACTTTCAAATCGGATCAAGTTCCGGAGATTAGTGCGTTCAAACAAACAAACTGTTCAGCTTTATATAATAAGTAGGTAAACATTTTAAAGATATTTGTTTTTGTACCCAGTACAGATAAATAAAGGCACATAATTTCGTGTTACAATATAAGTATGTACTTCAAAACTAAACAAAGATGTGTAGGTAGTTTTCTTTAGCAATTTTTTCGTATAAATCATTATTATTCCTATATTTACACTTGAAACTTACACTACTAGTAACAAAATAATATTTCAAATTGACTTTTATTAAAGATACATAATACATATTTTAATAGAATATAACAATAGATGTTTTAATAATATTGAATCAATAATAATCGAAAATAGAAAAGTAATCGCGCTAGGCGTCACTACCTAAGGCGATCTAAAAGTTTAATTAAACGCTACCTTATCAATCTCGACACTAATAACTTAAGTCTGTTGCTAAATCGTATATTTCACGAATTATTTTCAAAAGATTAAGGTTCAACATCTATTATAGTAAGATAACGATACGACTTAGCGAAGCGAAACTCAGAAAAATACACAACAAATAAAAACAATATTATATTTCTAAAATACGCAACTCATTATTAACATTTGTTATTATATAATTTTAAGATCAGTCTTTAGATAAAAATGCATAATTTCAACAGGTAGGTACACTGCATTTTATGTTGGTATATCTCATGGTGGTGCTAAATAATCATTCTTTAACTAAATATACAGTTACTTCATATGAGCTAAAACGTAGCTAATTATTAAATAAAACTAAATTACTCGATATTTTCTCAATACATCAAAATTATTTACGAGTTATAATTTTTTTTAAATATCACAAGCTTTTGTAGCTGGTTATGAGCTCATAAGCCTGTTAACAAACGTGAGACGATGTTGACGTGAGCTAATGCTACTGAATTCTAAATACTGTTTGCAGCAAAAACTGTACATTTTCATTTTATCTACGAATTACGTTAGAGAAAGGAAAATAATATCTATAGAGTTCGTAAATATCTAAATCAATTAAAAAGCCTGTAAACATAGAATTTTGAAACGACTTAACCAGTATAAATACATCAAACATAATAAATTACTTCTTAAACCGACTTGAGCGGCCTTAAAACCTAAATATATACCAAAAAAAAGAGGAAGCACAAATATTCTGTAGGGGCTCAATAAAAACATTATTATTTTAATTATTATATAAATGACCACCAACTAGGAGCGTCATTCGTTGATTGCCCACACTGCAATGTGTATTCCGAACCAAAGATTAGGCAGAGTTTGGCTGTCTTTCACCAATGCCATCAATTATTTTAAAGCTTCAGAATATATAAAATTCAGAATATAAAAAATGCACCAATAGCCTAAACAATAAGACAACAGTTTTATTCTCGGTGGTATGCAGATTTCGAACCCAAAATACACCAATAGACATACCATTCCTTGAGTATCACAAGCTCACCGCATCTTCCAGATTTCGAATAGTATTCGGTTTAGAATAGCTATGAAAAGGTATATGTAACTTGTAAGCATGCTCTGTCAATTTTATTGAACAGATGCTGCAAGTTATATAGTGTTGTTCTTCGCATGTATGTGACCTTACGGCGTTTTTTCTCAAAAAGTGTACACCGCATGTGTTGCATTTAGGATACACAGGTATTGGTGGAATAATTTGTTTCTTGGATTTAAGATCAATAAATGTGTAATCAAACAGATTAACAAATTTCTTTTTGTGTGTCTCTCTGTGAATTAAGTGAGCTTTAATTGTCATTACAAGTCCACAATCTTTGCATATAGTTTTACTAATATGGCTACATTTTCCTTCGCAATGTACAACACTATTTTTCACCATAAAACAATCGCAAGTCTTACAAAACAGTATTTTCAATTTTTGGGTAGGCTTTTCAAGTTTTGTGTCCTTATTCTCCATAATGTCAGATTCAATTATTACGAAATCAGAAGATAACATTTTGTGCTTTTTGTGATATAAATTATGAGCTTGCATGTCATCACTATTTATGAGAATGTCACAAATTTTGCAGTGTGAGGAATTTGGTGTTTCAGAATGGCATTTAGAGTTGTGTTTCAAAAACATTTCTTCACTGTAATGTACAGTGCATTCGGAACACTTGTATAATACTGAATTAGATGCTGATTCTGGTAGTGTATGTACAGTGAACTTTTTTGTTTGTGAATGTTGGTTCTTATGTAGTTCCATATATTCACTGTTAAATAGTCTTTGGCATTTTGAACACTTTTTAGTATTGTTTAAATTATGCTTTGAATGGTTTGTCGCTGCATTTGATGATAAGAAACATAATTCGCATTTCATACATTTGAACAGTACACTTTTTAGTGCAAACTGATAACTTTTCTTTTTAACTATATTCTTTTTTCCCTCGGGGCGAAAGTTTACACCCTTTTGTTGCTGTTTATGAGACCTATATAAATGTATATTATAGTAGTGCATATTTGCTAGTTTCGATGAACAAAATGTACAATTCGAATCAAATGGAACTCTTTTTACATTACTTGGTGGCTGTATGTTGTGATCTGTTATGACATGGCGCGCATAGTGTTTGTAAGTAATATTGTACTTGGAACATATGAAACACTTGTATAATAAAAATTCCTCTTTCTTTTCAGCAGAACTATCATCTGTAACACGTTTTTTCTTTGGAACATGCTCATCTGTATCAACTTTCTTCTTTAGAACATGTTCATCTGTATTATTCTTACTAATTAATTTTCTTTTTCGAAGTATTCTTTCCGGCAATCTGCTCTTGTTGTTTTTGTTTGTAGTATGATTGTTCTTGTTTTGTACCTGGACTCTCTTGGGTTGCTTGGTGGGTGACTTTTTCAAATTATTTACAGCCTCATCGGAATATTCCTCATCGTTAGTTTCGTCATTAGTGGTTGAAGCTGTTGAACTGTTATTGGTGGTAAGTTCATTATCATTAGGTTCCAAAACTTTATAAAGATGTTCAATCAGACATGATTTATTTGGAAACAGTTGTTTACAGTGAAAACAGGAGAGCTCCGCAGAGTCCTCTTGAGGGTGCTGGCCCACAATAATTTTGTTGGGATTATCTTTAGTTACAGCCGGTGTAGCTGTTGTATTAAGGTGTTGTCTAGGCGTTCTTAATGACTGGTCTTGTTTCTTATATTTATGTATATTAATCTTGTGAAGGTTGAACAAATTCTTTTTGGGAAACACTATAAGGCATTTGTCACAATACCTTTTACATGATTCCAAAAAGTTATCTATCCTCTTTAACTGTAACTTAGCCTCTTTATCTATAATCTTATTGTTTGTGTTGTCACATTTCATGGAAGGCTTTGAACCAAGAACGATGATATTTTCATTAATGTACTTTACGGCTGTATCACTTTCAGTTGAGTTTGAATCTTGTGAATTATTTGTAATATCTGGTTCATTATTGCTTGTACTATGTGTAGCATCTAATTCCTTTTTAATTACAACCTTTTCTTGTGGAGTGGTTGCAATATCTAGTTTATTATTGTTTGTACTATGTGCGTCATCTAACTCTTTTTTTATTACAACTTTTTCTTGTTGAGTGCCTACGCTTTCTGAAGTGGTTCCAACAACTGGTACATTGCTGTTATTACTGTATGAAGTATCCAACTCTTTTTTAATAACAGTTTTTTCTAATTGAGTGTCTCCACATACATTATTTCCTGAAACAAAACATTGTTATGTAGTATATTCATAAATTACCTCCTACTAATTGATATTCAATTGCTATCACAACAAAACTAGCTATTGAAGAAAAAATATAGGCTTTGTTATGGACTCCTATTGGTTATAGAATTTGGGTCAAAGTTACCGCCTAGGGTCAATGGAACCCAACCTTACTGATATTTGATTATTAATCAGCCTTATACATTATCATTGTTCCATTTATTACCAGTTCAAAAGAGATTATGAGAATGATAGCTAATGAGCAATGTACTAGAAGCCATTTTTCAAATATCCTTATTTATAGTAATAGTCTACTAACACTGTCTACAAAAATAATGCTGGTTTAGCATTTTAGTCTTTGCAGTTTACAGCATTACAATTTCTAAGGACAAAATCATTGAATAATAAAAAAATATATAAACCAAAATCAACATACCACTTTGATAAAACTCATTTATTTCTTTTTTTACCACAGACAGGTCTGGAAATATGCTCTTGATGGAGGGATTATTCATGATATCATGTTCTTCTATATCGATTTCATCAGACATTTTCGCTGAAACAGTTAAAATGCTAATTTAGGACATGATATTATTTACCCACGTAATAAACGTCGGTCAGTAAGTATCCTTATGGGCAAAGTGCAGCAGTTGCCGCTTATTGAGAGCACTATGAAATCAGAAGAAATAAATAAAAGCTTTTTTAGAAATAAAATGCTTTTTTCCTTAAAATTTTAGGCTTTCAGCAATTTCTGCTACAACGACGTGTGTGTAGAGAAGACTATATTAGTATTTATAATATTAATTTGACATACCGTATTAAAAATGTACCTCAAATACGTTTAGTTTCACAACAAAAAATATTCTAGCACGATCAAATTAATAACCACCATATAATAACACAAAATATAATTAAACCTGCCGTCGATTCACAAAACAACCCAAGCCCAAAGACATTAGACAACCTTTTTTTAAGCTCAACTTGACTTTGACATCACTGACATTAGGGCAGGACTACAATATTTGATCAAAACCGTTTGACGGTTGTCTTCTGCATTTGAAGGTTGATTTATAGGCCGCTTTAATTTAATTTTTTAATGATACAACACTCGGGCTTGTTCTGATAACCCCACATCCCCCCTTCACTCCACCTCACCGCACAGCTGATCAAATGTCAAGAAAATGGAGTTTTGTTACGCATTTTATAACTCAGATTAGAAAAAGTCTCAATATGAAATCAATTATCATTATTTTTATAACCTGCTTGGGTTAGAATGGATAGTACAAGTCCATTTCAACCTTGGGCCACTGACGATAGTGCAAAAAATGTTAAAACTGAGCGAGAACTAGTGGATGACGCGAAACTTCATCGGGAAAATGTCAATCATCCAAAACATAGGCAAACTGCGTCTTACAATAAAGAAAGTGTCGCCGTTCCAAGCAACGCTCCGGGATCGTCGAGCTCCACGGCCCCCGGCGGCGAGCCCGCACGGGGCAGCGAGTCCAACATGGACTCTAGTAAAATAGCTTCCATGCAGCAGATAGTCGAGAACACCCTCAGGTAACGTCACTCGCTCTAAACTAGATTAAACAAACTCTACTGAATTTGTATGTTTATATATCCTCACATATTTTATCACGGAAAGTTGTTTGACAGTGATAGGAACAAGCCATTGTTATCAGTAAGCCAGCTGTTAGTGATGGTGTACACTGTACATACTCCCTTCATTTCAATCACTTTCTATGCTGCATACTGCTATCAAGTACAGCCTGTCATATACAATGAAGTAAAGGATATACAATGGTGATTTCATAGATCATTAAAGTATACAATATTGAAGTTATGTTCTATTATTTTGCTTAGGTATTTTTATTACCAAACATAGCTTAAGATAGTGTGAGTGATACAGTGAAAGTTTGAGATGAGAACATATTGCAAGAAACATATTGTTACAGTCAAGAGGGTCGGCAGAGGGTAGCTCAGTTACTGGAAGCTGTGGAGGCACTGAGCGGTGCAGAGAGACTACTTCTGTACCTCCGATTGCCAACCGGAGTACCACAACATGATCCTCTTAAACAACCAATTAATCCGTTGGGTTCACGGTATGTTTACTCATTCATTAATTAACAACAACAACAATCTATTAGTCTAAAATAACTCTTGACTCAATCTACATCAGTGAAATGCTTGCAATGTCTATTGTTAGGTAAGAATTTTCATGAAACTATTATGTTATTATGTGCAATATATTCAAAGAGTGTTTGCATTTTATCAAACTAATAGATTTATTGTGATATCATAATGTGTATGCACTAATCGCCATACTCAGAGTCATTTAATGGTTACTTAACTCTGTCCTTAGCAATCATTTTCAGAAAAAATCTTTACTAAGGAACACTTTAAGCAATCATTAAATGTCTCTGAGTTCAGCAGTAAGATTGTTTTTTAAACTTGTATATTCGACCAAATAAATAATTATACTCAATGAAAAATATAAATTAACGAAATTGCGAAGTAAAATTTACCGCACACTCTAAATCAAAATAAATAATTCTACATTATTAATCACATATATTTTATTTATTTATAATATTGTTTGTACAACAAAATGTTATCAAGTTCATATTGTAAGTGTGCACATATTCCAGGGCTGAACTTCAGCAGACTGTAACATGGATACAGACACACTTGGAAGTTGACCCAGATGTATCATTACCTAAGCAAGATGTATATGATGAATATATGTGAGTACTTCTTCCATATTCTATTACTTTAACAATTTTAGGATATTTATTAATAAAGTGTTATAATATGGGACTCATAACATACTGGTGAAAACGTAACGTTACAATATGTATGTATTGTAATACCTCTGCTTACCCCTTTGGGGATGGGATGCCGTCTCCTCCTTCTGCGAAGCAGTCATGCTAGCTAAGGAGGAGGCGGGGCGCGTGAGGGAACGAACCTCTTCTCGCCTCAGCCGTCGAGAGAGACATTCCGGGCGTCGGAGATCGCGTGACGATCTCCGGCCACCGTAAGTGCGGGCCTGCGGGCGGCGAGCAAGGGTAGTTCGCCGCCCGACCAGAACCAGACCAGTGCGTGCGGCGCGTCGCGTTCCGCGCGCTGCTCAAAGAGCCATCAGACCACCACAGATGGGGCCCAATAGAGCTGATGCCTAATCCGGAGCTGCGGACAACCTAGCGGGTTTACCGGGGCTCCGGCTCGCAAGGCAGGAGAAGGAACGGGGTGGTTTTTAGTCAGTAAGAGTCTGACACTCCCTCTCGCCTCGCCCAAGGCGAGAAAAGTCATTGGATGATTTTCCACCCTCAAAAAAAAAAAAAAACCCCTTTGGGGATTAAGTGTCAAATTAAGTTATAAAAATGTTTGCAACACACTACTTGCTTTACACTATATCTTAATTGTTTTTTTTTAACACACATCTGAGGGAGCTGGGGTCAGATCTATTAAAAACACCTAGACATAGTTGCTAGAATGATTCTATAATTTCCTGTCTAGGCGTCAATCTTAATATAACCCCTGTGCCACACGCCTCGGCTACACAGGAAATGATTGTATATCTTACTTCTTGCTGACAATCATTTCATGAAACATATCAATAAGAAATTTGAAAACTTGAAACATGAACAGACACTAAATAAAATACAGACTACAAGATAAGTCACAGTCATGAATGTAAGCAGTTGTATATCATATGTTTATTTTACTTATTAGTAGTAAAAGGAAACTGGTTTGTCTTACTACAAATCCCATCTAAACTCCCATAGGCCCAAGATGCGATCCCATTATCTCAAAACTCAAGTCAAATATGTGCTGTATTTATGGTGAAACTAAGTATATTTTCCTTTGGCAGTGCACATTGTATGAGCAGTAACATGAAGCCCCTCTCTACCGCTGATTTCGGAAAAGTGATGAAGCAGGTGTACCCTACCGTGCGGCCGCGACGCCTAGGAACTCGCGGCAACTCCAGGTAACAATCCTTGAACAATATTTTACTCACAGAAACTTAACAAAACCATTATAAAACAAGTCTTAAAAATCGCGTCAAATTACAAAAGAAGAATTATTATTTTGATTTAGTGTAATATTTTGTAACTTTGCGCGAAAATCTAGAACAAGTGAATTAGCGTGCTACTGCTATAGATATACAATATACATTCATAAAATGGGGATTTACCATTAAACATCATTGAAATTAATTAATGTAATTTTTAAATAGAATTTAACCCATTACAGCGAACCGTTCATAAATTGGATGCTAAAAAATTGTATATATTGTGAATAATTACCTAATTAAATAATAATTAAATCAATTAAAATCATAATAAGTGCTATAATAAACTCTATGCTGTAATGGATTAATAAAACAATCTTAATGCACATTTTCAAATATTTATGTTTCAGAAATGATTGCTTACTAACAAACTTTTTATAAAAGCAGTGATATGCTAAATTTCATATCATTTAGTATTAATAATTAGTATAGTAGATCTATTTTCCCTTATCTTATTTATCAATGTGATCATGCATATCACTCATCTAATGTACCTATCTACATAATAAATGTACATAAATACTCTGCTTATCGTAATATTTTTATCTAATTATCATTTAAAAAGTGAACTTATTGAACTTGAAACTTGAAAAATCAATGAATTATTAGTTTAGTACATAGTTATAATAGTAGAGTCCTTAATCCGACTTTCAGATTGAAAAGTAAAATTAGATTTTTTATTTGTGACCATCATCATAATTATGTCATAACATAATAATATGACAATAATCTAGAAGCTTTGCGGCAAGTATATTGCCGTTCTATGAAAGACATAAATAAAGTTTCATCTATTTAGATAAACAAACCCTAAATGGCACCCAAAAATGTTCCCGAAAGTTCGATCCAATAAAAACTGCTTAAAATTCATTACTTGCTCTAATTCTTAGTAATGTACTCTCCATTGTATCTCATATGGAGACATTAGGTTTCATGTCGAATCGTTTTTATGTTAATAAATACAGGAGGCCCAATACCTTTAGTACGAGTTTGCTTTACGTTTAAAGTAAATTCGGCGCTGTTTAGTTGTTTTTTTTGGAAGCGACCTATCTGAGCGCCGATCGCGCTCTCGTTTCGATGAAGTAAACTCATACTAAGGGTACTGATTGGCCGGTACGAATTAACCTACCAATCAGAGCGCCGAATGCGGTAACGTTTCGATGTCGTTAAACAAAAAACATACTCGTACTAAGCCCCCTAAACTTCAGTACCAGGTCGCACTTACCCATAGGTAATACCCTCGGATCGACTCGATATTTCCTTCGTTATAGTACTTGATAAGTATTGCGTGTAACGAGATAGCTAATATGATATCACAGTTTCGATCATTAATTGATAAAGTAGCAATCAGTGCTGTATTTCACTTCTCTATATTAAATATATCTTTTAAATTAAATAGATTATATAATGGAACAAAAAAATTAATACTAAAATATTTTGTTGTACTCTAATTTTAGAAAAAAGATTATGTTATCATTTATCAATATTTAAAATCTTTATATTAGAGGATAGTCGGATTCTGGGTTTCTAAATACGGCCCTGGCAGTCGTTATAGTGATTGTGATTAATCACATAAAATGTTCATGTTACGGTAATTAGGAATGCTTTCTGATCTTACCAAGATACATAAAAAGTATTATTGAACCAGTTAACTGAAACTATTAAATCCATATTATACGAGTAGCTAGTCATAGCAAGCTACTTAGGATTTTCCCATCTTAAATGGTGGAATATCCATTTTTAACTGACTTAATTCGTATACCGTTTAGACAAACAAACTCTTTACCGCTGTATATGTTAGTAATAATATATTATAGATTAACGAAATCAAAAATAATCTACTATAAGTAGCCGCATGTCTAGTACCTATGTCTCTACATAGTTTCGGCAATTTATTTAAGTGCCTATACATACCTTATACCTATAAATAAATGTTTCGTGAATCTAGTAGTGTAATATCTTATATTGGCAGATCAAATATCTCTTCTCTAATTACATTTTGACCTTGTACATAACTAAACTCAGATTTGACAGCAAAAATATTCTAAAAAGAATCAATTTATAATGTTACACAACAGCTTATTGTTTATTTGACTTTGTCTGTTTATTTTATCGTATAGTACATCACTATGAGGTTGTTTTCTGGCGTAAACTGGGATGCAACATCTAAGCAAGATATCTGTCGTTTGAACAAATTAATTCAACAATTGTATAGTGTAGCTAACTTCATACATATAACTACAATCCGGTTGTAAGTGGGAGTAAATTAATAAATTATTAATCACGTAAACAATTATTATTACCACTTCATTGCACAAAGATTTATTGTATACTCTATATATGTATATAAGGTATATTGTATATGCTACTGGAAAATGACTAATGTATCTATACACGTGTACTGTAAAGTGACGTCTAAGCGACTCTAGTGAGGCGTATTACATATTCTATGTACATGAGTAATGAGCATATTAAATACAGTCATCAATCATTTAAAAAAATAGATATTAATTACATTTTTTTTATAAGCTAACCTCCTTGGTGTGCAAAATGCATCCGAACTAATATCGCAATTGTTTTTACGTCATTACGCTTTATCAATCGAATCTTCTTTTTGCGTATTTGGGTTTCGCGGGCAAACTGCGGGTTAAACCAAGTTTATAATAAGTACCTAATAACAATATAGGTAGTAACTGCCAGTAGCTAGTTTAGTATAACTTGTGATTTTTATACCTAATTGATTTCCATTGAGGATTAGATCCAGGCTCATTTTATTCGTTGATCAATTTACTCACAATGATTCAAACGTTATGTGTCGGTGCGTAATTTGCATGCATAATTTCCTGTATGGTAAAAATTAAAAATAAGACGCCTACGTAATATTCTGATGACTACGTTTGACCGCACATACCTAGGCATTATTTCAACATAAATACTAATTTTACTAAGAATTTACAAAATAAGGACATATAAGGTGTTATAAAATAAAACATAACTTTGTATTAATTTAAAGTGTTATACTATTTCTCAATCCAATTGGTCGTGTGATCATCATAATTGGCAATTTTTATCATTACGAACGAATCTTGTTTCACAGCATATCTATGACGTAGAAATGAGATACGCACTGATAAGTACATTGCTTCCAGTCGTTCCTTTTTAAAAGCAATGACTTGAAGCAATTGTTTTATTCATTTATCGTAAAATATTAATACTTTGAACTGATAACGAGCGGCGACCGGATCACGGTTCCCCTATATGGCAATGTCTACACGAACACTACACAGATATATACTACGGTCTTGCTTTGAATAATTTAGATGCTTTTATGTTTATTTCGCGGTTTCCGAGATTTTCCTCACAGACAGGAAAGTGGCCATTATTTTCTGCAACAAGCTACCTACCATCCACCTATACAAAATCCCCCAAGCGTAATGGTTTGAAAGAAAACAAAGGGAATAGAGAATAATAATAAATTAAATTAATTATTAGTCATCAAACCGATTCTAGAGAAAGCAAACCGATCACTAATTAATCATCGCTTCGGTTTTGGAAAACGTTTGGAAAAATAAAATATTATTATTCTGTCTGAGAGACTTTGTCAAATGTATGTGCGTCATGTAAATCTACCTAATTTGCGTAGTCAATCAAGTATGGTCAAAATATTGCACGTGCAGTTATCCTATAGTGTATATACTTTCTTGAAATAAGTTCAAGGTCCTAGGAACGTAATTACGTAATTATAAATAGTGGCGAACGTTAATGAATAGTTATTAAAGCTTGTGCGCTCCTAACAATGTAGAAGGCGTTGACCCCCATCTAATATCAACGCATGACGTCTACCGTTTATACATAACATCGGATGTTTACTACAAAGACACGTGGAAATCAGGATAAATAGAGTAACATTACAACGATGCGTTATTTATTTTTATTATGACAATCAAACAGTAATAAATTACGTAACAAACAAATGTAAGGTATTACGTAGGACCGCTGATAATAAATTGTAGATATACATTTCTAGCTTCATACTGATAACCATGACACCGGATATTGTTGTGAAAAGTGATATAACATCATCTTTTCTTTGATTGTTTTCGATGTGAAAAAATGCTTTGTTTATTTTGTTAAAGCTGCAAATACATTATGGGTTTTAACGCAAATAGTCGGAGATTTAGCGGAATGCATGATCCTTTTTAACCTTTATAGAATAAAAAAGAATGTCCTAAAGTTATAAATAGTTACTTACCTACACCGCATACATGAATACATGCACATACATAGATGCATTATATGAATATCCGGCACGTGTCAGCCACTAGGTATCTCTTTATGACAATGCATCAGCTTGCAAACAATATTGTAAAAAATGCTCTTTACGATCTATCCTTTATCATTGACCAAATAGCGTATGAAATTCGAGAAAATACTTGTCTGCGCAATTTGTAATTTTGAATAAATTATTGAAAAGTCGACACTTTGTTTTTGAGTGAGGAGATGAGTCAAATAATTATAAATAAATACAAATTAATTATTATTTTGTTTCAGATACTGTTATGCAGGACTGAGGAAAAAGATCAAACTAGAAGTGCCGCAGTTGCCAGATTTGGGTGAATCATCTAAGGTAGACATGTTACAAAGTTCAGTTTCATTAATATGGGCAATGGAAGTGCATTGGCGACGGCGATTTATTATGTAATGTGTTCTTGTGTGCATACATAGAAATTATAATTGTAGGGTGCTTGGGTTGATACTGAATGCTTTGTTTTATGATTGGTACTGTATCATTTGATGATGTGAGCAGTGAGCATAGACATATTGCTCTATGATAGTAGATGACAGCTTACTACTGGTATACGTTTTTGAAAAGCCGGGTCTTGCTGGTGGGTAGACAAGTGTATTATTAAGTTTTGTTATTTGGGCATGTCTTTCAATCTTACCTCCTTTGGTAATTTGTGTACTTTTTGCTAGAGAAGTCCATATCAAATCTTAGCTTAAACTATACAATTTTAGTATGTAATGAAATGTGTAGTAAAATAGTAATAATAATAATTGGTCCGCAAGGCAGCTTGTGGCGAGCTGTCCGCAAGGCAGCTTGTGGCGAGCTGTTGGGCAGTGGCGACCCCACGGACCTGACTCCCGGGAGAGGCCCTACTTTTTAACTCCGGTTAGTACTCGTGACTATCCGGAGTGGCCTCTCCTACCTCACTCTTGCCTTAAACGGCTGGTTTGAGTGGAGATTCGCAAGAGTGGAGTTGCCTTCAGCTCCACTTGGGGGAAGGACGTATCCCAGTAAGATGCTGGTAGGGGTCTTGACCGTACTTCCGGGATTGCTCTGATAGCCGTGGGATGCCCCCCCTTCCTCAAGCAGCTCAACGGATGTTGCTTCCCTTGTCGCTACATGCTAGCGGCCGTTTCCGGGGCCCACTATTGAGTTTGCGAGTCACCCCCTGCCTGTTTATCCGTATTTTTCAATATTGGTCAGGGGCAGGGGCCATAGTCCCCATAGTTAACCGGTTAACTATTCCACAGCCACCCACACCCATATCCCTATCATTTCCTTTTACCATATCTCGCAATAGTCCTGCATCAACCGGGGATTGTCCTTTGGTGTACTTCCATAGTGCATACAGGGATAATCGCCGGCTGATGTCCCATTACATTTAGATTAAAATTGTTCAACGGGCCTCTGCGAGTTGGCTTCGGCCCCTCGTACGCCTTCCAAAGGTCCGGGACCCTATGGTCCCGTGATTATGTAAAGAACAAACATAATAATTGTATTTATGGTATCTTGTTCTTTCAGGAACCAACTGCGGCTTCTAGGGAAACTGAAAGGATAGTATGTGACTGGGCCGAAACAAAACTAGGTATGTAAGAAGTAACAAACAGAATATGTTGTACTCTTTTAATCAAACGAGATCTTGAGTGTAGAGAGGAATGTTTATTCGCCTGTCTGTCCGATTTTATGTTGTAAGAAAACATCTTGCAATTTGCCAATATACAAGTAGATTGAATTCTATGCAATTTTGTATATTTTCTATACCTTGATAACAATTTATTACTTTATCAGTTCTCAGCGATAAAAATTATGCACATCGAATTTTAGAAAAATAATATTGTTGTGTCTGATTTGAACAAAACTTTTTTGATCTTTTTATGTTCGAGGAGAATGCTCGACTAATTTTAACAGCAATTTGGTCGATTTGAGTGTATGGAGTACTCGTGTTATGTTCCAGGCATGAAGTTCGCCAGTATAGTGGAGTTGTCTCGGCACCTGATGTCGACGAGCGCGCCCCTAGCGCCGCCCGGCCCCGCCAGCGCGTCCCCGCCCCCACTCGCACAGCCACACCGTACGTCACCTACCTTACCTACTCATACTTACGGCCATTCATGTGTTTCGTCAACAACCCGTAATAGTCTTCTGTTGGACTATGGGTAGAGGGGTTTGCCATAATAATTCGGAGGTCGCAGTTTAAAATAAACTAAACTCTTTCAAATGTGTAGTCTCTTAATCGGCTTTAACTATGCTCGCGGGAAGAGTACGGATGAAAACAAATTTATTCTACTCTGCTGTCACCACACAATTATTTACGCATAAATATATTTTAATTTTTTCCTTTCAGCACCCGCCGAGGACGCAACAAGCCGACAATTGATTAAGCATCTAAAACGGAAAATACAGGTAAGCGCCACCATATGCTAACGTTACTCCTTGAATCAGTGCCCAATAAAAATATTAAACGTTATAGTATATGTAGATTAGTCAATAAACCTATTATTTATATTTGATCAACAGACGCAGGGAACTCCTGGAAGACCTAAAAAGAACAAGGGTCAAGAAGTGTCCGGAGAATCTCCACCGTCCACATCGTACGCGGGCCACCACCAGCCCATGAAACACGAGAGCGAGCCGCTCCCGCCCGACATGAGCTACGGCTACCAGCCGCCCTACGTGCCCGTGTACGACGTGCGGCCCCCCCTCCCGGCCTACGCGGCCCCGCCCCGCGCCCACCCCCCGCACGTGCCCGCCGCGCCGCACCCCGCGCTGCCGCTGCACGAGTACCGGCCCGACCCCTACGCCTTCGAGCCGTCGTACGCGCCGCGCGACCTCACACGCCCCGACCTCGCGCGCCCAGACCTCTCGCGGCCGGACCTCGCGCGCCCGGACCTGGCGCGGCCCGCCGACAGCGCGCACAACCTGCCCATCAACCTCAGCAGCGACGCGCGCGAGCAGCAGCCCGAGCGCACGGACTGGCAGCGCCGCCGCCCGCCCGAGCCGCCGCCGGCGCGCCTGCCGCTGCCCGGCAAGAAGCTCATCCTCGAGACCTACCACAGCGAGACGCGCGCCGGCTCGCCGCGCTCCCTGCAGCCCGACGCGCGCTCGCACCACGTGCCCGAGGACTTCCCGCGCACGGAGTACCTGCCGAAGAAGATGCGCGCCGCCGAGATCCTGGGCGGCAAGCTCGCCGCGGCGCGACAGCTGCAAGCGCCGCTGGTGGCGCCCGGGCACGCGCCCCCGCTCGTGCCGGCCGGCCCCGCGCCGCCGCTGGTGGCGGGCGCCCCCGCGCCCCCACTGGTGCCGCCCGACGTGGCCTGTGGCTCCGCCCCTGCACCCGCCGATGCCCCCGTTCGTCCAGAGGTTGCTTTTTTAGAGGATCCAAAAAACTTAACGAGCCGGTCCAAAAGCACCGCCGCGGCGCTGGCCCGGGAGGAACAGGAGGCGGCGAGTCCCACACGGTCGGTGAAGGCTCCGACGTCTAAGTCCGAAATGCTACGCAATAAACTACGGAAATCGAGCGGCCGAGCCAGTGGACCCTCGCCGGATCGGGCGGGATCGCCCGAGCGAACCGTGACGCCTGATTCGTGTTGCGGTCTAGATGGGATTAATATCAAAACTGGAATGATTTGCGAAGAGAAACATTCTGAAATCCTAAACAGAGAACGCGTGATTAGCATATGCAACATTGACAAGCATGATTTAGATGACTATTTGAACGAAGGTAACAGCCAAGAGCATGAAGAGGAGTTACTGCAGTATTTCCACCAACGCGCGAATCAGTCGCAAGCCCAAGCCAACACGAGCACGTCTGATAACGCAGCTGCTTTTTTAGAACAAGGCCAGGACCCACACGACGACCATAGTCAGGGCAAAAATGAAAAAATATCGCAGCTCAGAGAGTTACTGGCTAAAAACTTAAAAAACCAAAGTGGGTCTAATTCACAGACAATGCAAATTAATCAGGAGTCACAAATATCTCAAGAGAACTGTCATGAGCCTGCGCCCATGAAGACTACTATTTCAGAAGGTGCTTTCAAACCACTTGTATCTAATGAACCCGACTTGAATGGCCCAACTTTAACAAACCAAACTTCTATGAACTCTAACAAGCTGGCTGTGTCTGTTCCGAATCAAAATGGCACATCTTTGTCATATGTGAATGACGCTACTAATCAAGTAACAGGGAACATCGGTGGCCCACATCTATACAACGGACATTGTCATAATGAGCCTCAGAGCCCAACCACTAGGACGCAACAGTACGAGTTTGTGCCTATATCTGATGGTTGCCATTCTCCAGGCAACTTCCATTCCAAATCACCACTAGGGTTCGGACAGAGGGGTCAAAGTCCGACTAAAGTCAACAAACAAATTATTATGGGTGGTTCCTTACAAACGTCCCCTATTTCGCACAGTACCGCAGCGAGTCCATTCGTGAGTCCACGCAACACACCGGTACCACGCTCGCGATTGTGTCCGAGGCCCATACCTAAGCACAATGGAAGGAAACGCCGGAATCCTTTGTCCCTTGGCGTAGTGGACCCCTGCTCTAAACAGTTCGCTATACCCAATGATCAAAAGTTTATGAGCAAAACCAGTGTTTGTGGTCCGGGCAAATATTGCCAACCGATCTCGGCTCCTCCATCGCCCAACATAATGACACAATACAAGAATCACTTGTACACGTGCCCCTCGGGAATGTCTAATGGATCCAATAATCTTTGTTTGAATTTTTTACCCAACACACCATTTCGAGATCATGTCAATGGAGATCAACCCCTGTCTGCTGATCCGTTATCGAGTGAGGTTAGCCAGTTTTTCCAAGAGTCACTGACTTACAGACCAGGCCCCGACACATTCCGGTCACAATCGGTACCCTTGAAACAGGGTATGGGAAATATGGGGCTGTTGAGTTATAACAATACGCCAGTTGGATCAGTCCCACCCACTCCGGTCCCGAACGAGTTTTGTGACTTCGGATCTCTTGCCGATACTTGTGACATTTCGAAAGCTGGGCTTAATCGAGAAACACTTGACAAGATCTACGATGCTATTGATAGCAGCAACGACGTGCTCACTTCGAGTGCGACAAGTATTCTGAATGCTAATGACACTCTGAGTAATGGCTGTGATCCCCTGCCCGAACACCCAATACTTTCAGATGAACAATTGACTTCGATTATACCGAGTGGTGACGATTTGCTCGAAAGAACCAACCAGTTCAACCAATCGTTCACCAACGACAGCGCCGCCGCTGACAACGTGGAAGATTTTCTAAAACGAGCAAATAGTATCGAGTTTGACCTATCGGAATTAGTTACAGAAAAAAATAAATACTACACTTCGCGGTCGGTCCCGAGTACGCCGCTCCCATACAAACGCACCGCGCCCAACTTGCAAATAGATTCTCGCCGGTCCAGAGAACTGTTTGCTGCAGAAAACTACTCTAACGTATCGAACGGGATATCGTCCAAGTCAGTGCCATCCACTCCCCAGTTCGCAGAGGACAGGAGCGTGTTCAGTTACAGTAACCGAGACTTCCTGATAAACGGGAACTCGGTGTGCGGGTCGAGCGCGCTGCACGAGCCGGTGGTGGACAGCGAGCAGGCGCTGACGTCGCCGCTGCACGACATGCTGCGCGAGGACATCCTGGGCGACCCGCTCACGCCCGCCCTGCTGGCCGACCTCGACAAGATGGACGCCGCTCCCTATGTCGATCTCTAGTCCGCTGTTTCGTGTATCGTCGCTTGTATATATGTAGAGTAATTATATAAGTTTGAATTTGTTTGTACAGATACCGATAAATTGGATATCTACAGAGTACAATGTATTTGTATGCCTTCAGTGAAGGCAAGTGCTAAGTTGTGCATACCTAGTTTAAATTCGGATCGCACACTCCCAAAAATTGAGTCAATATTCAATGCACTATAATATTGTGATAATTATAAAAGCTATGTGACATCAATTATTAGAGTAAGCAAAAGCGTAACTCTACATTTTATTGTTTTTACTTTTGTGACGGCTTCGATTAGGTTGGCTATTCGTTAAGCTACAAAAAATATGGGAAATGAATTTGTTGACAAAATTAATTAAAGTATTTAAGCTGACATAGTCTATGAACTTTAAGTTACAGATATGTTGCTGATATCCTAGCCTAACACATTGGCATTTTATACAAACAAAACAATTGATGGAATTAAATTCGAACGATTACTTTGTCTGCAATCCTTTGATTATATATATATTAGAATGTGATTACTGCGCGTTGAACCGCGGCTCAGCTGTCGACATGCGCAGCTAGCGTGTGATGCTACGGACCACATAATATATAATGTATTTTTAATATGAAGATCCAAGTTTAATCAGTATAAGAAGACTAAAGAAACGACACGTTCAGCCTGATGTGAAACTGATATATACAAGGACGCACTGTCGGTAGATACGTAATTATTGTTATGTGTACTATGTACTAGCTAGGTATAGGGGAGTTATTGATCATTTTAGTGTTTGCCGACTGTATACGTTATTACAATATTAGGCATGTACCACTTGTAACCAATCAAGCCTATTGAGATTTCAACATAATATGTTAAGCTGAACGTTCAATCGATGTTAGATATTAATATTTCATCTAGTGTTTTTAGTTGACTCATATTTCTAGCAAGATATGTTGCGCATGAATTGATTTTGTACATTTTTAATGAGCTGTAGTTTGAAGTTTGTATTATGACGTATATTGATGTTAGTTGTTGCAGTATAACATCTTAATATATAACTTAGATCTTGAATATTTTGTGTCTATGCAGTAAGTTGTGTTTCCTAACAGATTTTACAATAACCATGCTTGTACTGTAACATAAGTGTAAGGAAGGTGGTATGTGCCTCGTGACAATATCTGCGCTCATTGTAAATCACAAAGAAACATCGAAGTTTTGATACCTATTTTATATATGTATTAGTGGAGACAGTCAATAGTGATACTAGCTAACAGTTCCATCAGCAAGATCATGTGACAGTAGCTAATGTACGTAGTTATAGTGTTTAACCAGACCAATGCAGCGTGCCAAGCGCGCTTAGTAAATTAGAATTGGTTTTTCATAAGAAAAAAAAAAATGATAAAATAGTATATAGTTTATGAAAAATGAATTTATTGTAAGTTAGCACAAAGATTTAATATATTTTATTATCACATAGGAGTTTTACTGATATACTAAATTTACATTGATCGCATTAAATGCGGGACGAAGAGATGAACCTGCCAACGTGGCTGCAGTGAGCTTGTACGGTGTAACTAAAGTACTATTTGTTGTTTCATTTATATCGAGGCCGGTCGAGCAGGTCGCGCGTCTGTGGTCGAATAACAATGCTCGCTAATAGAAAGGTACGAGAGCAGTGGAAATATTACTACACATTAATGTTAGTTGATCGTAAAATCACATTGTCTATAATATAGGTTATTATTAATTTATCTTCCGCCTTTTGTTTCTAATTGTAATATTCTTCATTCTCACTACTCGTTCTTAAATATTAGCGCAACTTGTACAATTAATGTGGAGATAATTGGCGCCAAAAGACCGGCTTCTATTTTATGTAAAGTTCAAAACTTGAAGGCCTAGCGAAATTATTGTGTATTTTGTTGTTTCGTATTATAGGTATTGTTTCAACACAGAAATGTTGCATAACGCGTGGAATACATAAAGTTGATGTATTTCAATTAATTTCCTGAACCTGTGCCTCAGTAACAAAAGCTATGCTATAGTAAAAATGTCCTTTTGAAGCTTTGTAGTTGGTTTGTTATAACGCTAGTACAAAACACACTGATTCGACAGGGATATACCTAGGTATATGTAAGTGAAACCGAAGACTGTTTAAAGTTTGTAGAATATTTTCAACACAAAGAGATAACTTGTCATGATCACTTCTCGACGAACAGATACACAACGAGTAACATCAGTGATCAGATCAGTGTTATTCCAATTTGGTACAACTTACCAAAATCGACTAGTACCTAATTACTATTAAGTTGTACATTTTGTTAAGGCTCGTCTCTCGTAAGTTTAAGACGTTGAAGCACTTTGTAAATACTTTCAATGTTATTCCATTCCTCATTGTTTTGTACGGTTCTCGCCGACATCTAAATTAACATTCATCAAACATGTAATATTAATGAATTGATGTCAGATATAAATGTGCACTTCAATATAACAATGTGTTATGAAATAGAATTATTATAATTATGTGTTTATAAGTGTGGTGTGTTGTGATGTGATGTGATTCGCATCTATAGAAAGAAAGGGTCGAAGAGACACCAGTGTTGAAATTCATCGTCGGTTTACCTAAAATTATTCATTATCTCTTACAATATTGCTAGCTATGTAAATGTTGAATTACAAGTTAATAAATAAATAATATATTACACAGGACTGTAACAAAATAACTGACAGAATTTCAATATCATTACGCTGTCTCCTCCACCCTGAATGCGAATAATGTACATACCTTCAATTATAAATGTAATCGCGTAAACGTGAACTAACATCACTATAAATACCCACACCGATATAACTAATTTTATTCTATTAAATGTATACAAACTATGTTAAATGTAAGCTTATCTTTGATCAACCAGATTCGATAAACAAAAATAGGGAAGTAATCAATTATTGTAACATGACTAATATGGTTCGTTTGAAATAAAAAAAAGAACTTAATCGTAAATATTTTGTAATTAAAATATTTAATTTGACAATATTCGTGCACATTGTTTGACTGTGAGATTTTAATACACAATGTTTGTGTATCTTACGTTTTGACAGGTCGTCGGTACTAATCAATATTTGTAATATGAAAAAAATTTGAACATCACCAATTGAGAAACTTGTTAAATTGTGATTTCGGTGTGTTCCGCACTTACAGTATGGGTCAATACAATAATAACTTTCGAACATATACATCATCATTGAAGCCATTGCGTTGCGTCAAACTCTTATAACAAAGCATTTTTATCCTTATGTTTATGTAATAATGTGCTAATTGGATTCTATTAAATCACAATTTTTTTTTAATGAAATCAAAATGAGATTGCAATGATCAGTGGCTTTATAAATAGTTTTAACGAAATTTTAACGTTCTTAAACATAGGAGATATTTCTGTTCTAATGTTAATGTGTACCTGTAGATAGTTATTATTTGTATTTGATGTTTAAATCTAACGACGAAAACAAGATGTTTAAATTGTAAGTGAAGTGTAAAACGATTTTATTAAATTAACAATAAATTGAATGTTTTGTATTATATTTTGTTCAATCATAATGAATGTATATTGTATACTTTATTAAAATTCAATAATTATAAAATATAAATGTTAAAATTAATACATATAAGATGGTATAATTTTAATATTGATAACATGATTTCTTTTAGGAATAATTGTTAAAATTTTAAAATATATATGTTTATATAAATGTACCAATGTCCATGTCAAGATTTTGTTGCTAAAATAAATCATTGTTATGTAAATACAGCATTATCATTGGTTGGAACGTTTTAATACATGACACCATTTTATTTTTATTACAACTAGGTTGTTCTGTTAATTATTGTTTTTATTTTCTAAATATTTTTTATTGATGTACGATAAAATACATATTAGCTATATTAAGCATATCTAGTTGTAAGCGAAGATATCCATGTTGTTGATTAGTCTTTTATGGATGTTGATTTACACCATTTGCTATGCAGTGATAATAAATGGTACGATAGTAGCCGATATTTTCTTTACAACCAAGTACACTGAATTTTCCAAAACAATTAACACTTACATTCTAACTATACTTTTTTTTTTACAAAAATATACTTACCTAGTAAGTCTCTTCCCATTACTCATTATTTGCACTTTTGCCATAATTTTCTATGAACCATGGCCACAGTATAGGGTCATCTTGATGCGAATAATTCCCTGTTACCTGGACTGGCATGCCTGGATTCCACTCAAACATTAGGCTCATCAAAGGTAGTTGATGAATGTTGTTTAATGCCTTTTCCCCGTGTTTGTGTTTTATCTCTCTTGCTAAACATCTCTTGACATATGTGAAAAAGGTATCCAGGAAATTGAAGCAAACATTAGGATTCCAAAATCTCTAAAAATAACAAAACGTGTGAGTGATTTACTCTTATATTTGGTGAAAAAGAAAAATTCAACGAAATGAAACTAGTCAACGTTAAACAGCCAGTTACAAAAAATTTTCCATAGATAAATTAAAATAAATAATTTTCACCCCAAACTCGAAAAAAAATAAATAATTACTCAACGAGTTGCTCCGTGCGGGAATCGAACCCGCTGCACGTTGTGCGGCAGCTAGATACCCAGCCACCGCGCGAACCGTGCAGTCAGTTTACTAAACGTTAACCTCTTGTCTGCCAGTATAAGAGACTCATTGTGTCTCATGTAGAACTGCATTCCAGCATACCAAGGGTTAATACGGTTAATAGTAGTTAACAATGTAGATTAACTTTTAACGTGACTTTGTTAGAGTTCAAATCCAAAATAATTTTACCTGAGACATTTTTGCTAAATCTCGAATTTTCCAGGTTTTCAATTCTTCTACAATTCCATCATCGTTCCTGTATCCACACAGTATGGTGTCTATGCCAGCAAGGAATGACTGACACCACCACTTCTTTGCTTTAAATCGTCTGTAATGAAGTTTAGTGAAATTAAACACAACATGTATTGGTAAATAAAGACAAAATTAGAAAAAATACCCACTCATAAAAACAAATTCCATGCACAAAGATTGTTGGGTATAGATTTCTTTACATGTATGGAGCATTAGTATGTAGGACCCATGGAGCTGGACAATGGGCCTCTTCTACAAAACAGGTGTTTGCCATAGTCTCTCTAAATCCAGATTATCATAATAAGATCAATATGTATTTACCAAATTATACCTAAATTTAAGTTTTTCCAAAAATAATATTCAATTGAAAATTATTCACAAACCTAAAGCTAGTCTCCTGTTTTGGATGTTCTATATGCCTATTAGTTTTAAGTTCAATAAACTCTTTTGTAGATAAATATTTAATTATAGCTTCTGGTCCCAATTCTGAAGGAGGCTTTGAAACAGCCTCCTTGTCACATCTGATTCCATCCATTTCAGCTCCATACACTATTGTGTGACCCTTCAAATTTGTTGTAAAGACTAATGAGAACTCCTCATTTTCATCCACTGGAACATCTGGGTTTGGTTCAGAGTCAGGTTCATCTGTAAATATTAATTGAAAACATAAAGTAAAATATTTATTGTAGTATCCAACATACCACATGATGCTCTTTATACATAGGTCCAGGAGGTCCAGATAGAATAAACAAAGTTTGGCTACTGTACAAATGTATAAGTTATTTTAAAGTAATAAAAGCATGTTTTATACATCTTAAGGAGATTGATGATTTAATTTTCTATAAACATAGTTGAGATACATACCAGACAAAAGGAACTGTTCAAACTTATAGCCCCATGAGGTAAATTGTTTGTCTCTCTCAGTCATATTTAGTTTCCTGTGCAATTTCTCCTCTGTATCTCTTGCACAAAGATAAATATTCCCTTTATATAAAATAGCTACAATTTTCCAAGGTTCCCTATTTTCGTACGGAGTACAAGCCACACAAGTCATTAGACCCCGATAGCAAAAGAATTTAGCCTTATCTAAATTATTTTCTATAGGAAAATTCAAGCGGTGTTCATGTGCCAATAAAAACTTCAGTAAGTCGTTAAGTCTAACATCCAAGTCTTGTGGTCGGTGTATCGCCTTGTCTAAATGCAAATTTAAGTCATAACGAACTCTTTCATTACCAATGCGGCGGGCATACTTGAGATTTTCTAGACCAATGTAACCAATAATCATGGGACGATCAAAACGAGGGAATGGCCTTGTATAAATGTTTGGATCCACGTGTAATTCAGGTTGCATATTGAATATCTTCTATATTTATAAATAGATATAAAATATATTTGGTTATTACGTATAACAAGATAAATCTCATAAACATTAATATTTGTGAAACGGTGGTGTTTACATTTTTTGACACTGTTTAGTTTGATTGACAGCTGTCGACAGCACTCGTTTATGTCAAAACCAGCTGATTTGGAAGGGACGTCAAGCAACAATTTAGTGTAATGGTAATTAATTGTTCAATGTTTCAATATTTTAAATATTTGTTTCTTCACATTTTATTCTCTTATTGGCAAACACCATGCAAATACTCTCTCAATGACAATTAATCTAATAACAACTTCGTAGACTTTAAAAGCAATAAAGTGGCAACTCTTGTCTGGAAATCTCAAGTTACGTCGTAAAACTGTCAAAGTAAATTTTAAAAAAGACGGTTGGAGCTTGGAGATTATTTGCATATTGAAAAACGTGTTATCGTGAATGAAAGTACCGTTCAAATGTGTAAATATCCAATGTAAATAATGGGCGAAGGTGCTGAAGGGATTGAGTAATACCAGAAGTTTGCTTATAAAAAATGGAGTCTCGATTCCAAAAATGTAGATTGTGCTTGAAACTTGGTGGATTTTGCTCAATATTTGAACAAGATGAGAGCATTAAGTTATCTGAGATGGTGATGTCTTTTACTAACATTCAAGTAAGTATAATCTTTTATAAAACAACAATAACAACAACATACTGAGTCGTATCTAGTAGATACTCCAAAGAAAATGCTGTGTCACTCCTACAAAATTATGTTTTATTTATAGATATACGAAGGTGATGGGTTATCAGATCGGGTCTGCACCTCTTGTATTGAAAATCTAAGCACAGCTTATTTGTTTAAGCAACAATGTGAAAGAATTGATAGTTTATTGAGAAACTGTCCAGGTAAGGTCATGAATGTTTTATATTGATCATGGTATTATTTAGATCATGGTATTATTAAGATTAATTTAATTTTACATTTTTACTATTTAATCTGTACATTGAAATATTACAAAAATAAAAAGTGCATGCAATAATTAAAACTTAAATAAATGTTGTCTATCTAAAGCTATATTTATTATTATAAATTATTATTGATAAGTATTGTAAAAAAAAATATTCTCTATATTAATTTACAATAAGATTGAGTCCTTTGGAAACTATTTCATTTGTCAATATATTTTTGTTTCTTTTTATTTATTAGACACAAACTTAGACAAGTCCTCTGTTAGTGACTATAACAGCATTTTCCACAAGGAGTTTCACATGCATGATGGCACCATGGAAGAGTTTGTTTCTGCAGAGGATGACAACCATGAAAACTTTTGCAAAGACAATATGGACAGCAACATCTTCCATGATATAAGTGATGAGACTGACAGTGACGTTGATTCCATTAAGTGTGTGGGTTGTAATGAGTCCTACAGTAAATTGGGTACTCATACTTGCCGAACTACTTGCACTATAGAGAGGAATCAATTACAGAGATCCAGCAGCAATGAGACCTTAGTGGCTTCTGATGTAGTCACACATGAACAACCACGGAGAGCCACCCAGTCCCTGCCTCCACGGCCAACACAACCACTGCCTGACATACCTGAAGACATGGATGTCACTTGTGTCCTGTGTGATGACAAGTTTGATGAATACGACAAGTATGTCATGCACTTCAATAAGTGCACCACTAATGTCAAACTCCACCATTATGTCTGTCCAGTTTGCCATGACATATACACAGAAAAAATGGCTTACTTGGAACATCTTAAGGCTGAACACTTCAAAGTAACTTCAAAAGAGACTGTTGTACATTATAAGGCTGGATTTATCGATCCTGGAGAGGATTGTGTGGACTTTGTGCCATCATTAGAAAAGACTAGGAAACCGAAGGCTGTGCGACGTCAAATAGGTTGGTCTGTTGAGGATATTTACCAAGAAATTGATTGCAAAAGAGTGGAGGAAAAAGTAACCCCCACATCAAGTCCATTTAAAAATTTTTTTTCAAAGTTGGGCAATGAGTGAGTTACAAATTCAATATTGGCATGTCCGGGGTCTACCAAAGTGTATTCAGCTATTTATATACTTTTACTAATTTCTTCATGCTTTACTAATGGGAAAACAAATGCTTTATTGCTCCTAAACTTGTGCTCTTTATATCTTAATTGTGTCAAACCACATCATCACCTTAGCTGTAGTCAGTAGAGGATAGAATGGGATAATATACAGTTTTAGAATATTTGTATGATACATAATACTCTTCATTAGCATCATACATAGTTTAGAATTGGCTTAAAATATTGAAACCTATGATTATTTTATTTTAAAACAGTGACCATGGAAAGATGACGCAACTTAAAAAATACTAATTTGTTTTAATAATTACAGAAGTTTTAGCAGGCAGAGTACACCTAAAAAAGTAAGTTTTCGGAAATTAATAGAGAGTGGGAAGGAGAAGACTGCCAAGTATTTTCAGAGCACTAAACTGAAGAAGAAGGTGTCTGGCTACAGCCCTATAAAGGGAAAGATGCAGGTCTCTACTAAAATAAAAGCAAGCTTGTCAGAAATGACATCAGGTAACAATTTAATTTCAATCTTTCTAAGCCTAACTCGTTTCTATCTACATTATTGGAATAAAAAATAGTCGCCTATCTCTATGCCAAGTTTCGTTCAGATCCATTCTGCAATTTTTGTGCAAACAAACATATTTGTTACTATTCAAATATACTATTTATACATCCTCATAAACTTTGTCATTTATAATTTAACTAGTGACCCGCCCCAGCTTTGCATGGGAGCAATGGTGATATATTATGCATGTATTATACATATACATGTTCATCTTGAATCATTTTATCCATTTAAAAAACCACATCAAAATCCGTTGCTTAGTTTTAAAGATTAAGGCATACAAAGGGACATAGGGACAGAGAAAGCGACTTTGTTTTATACTATGTAGTTATGGGAGTAATATAACTTAGATTTTATTCTTAGCTACAACTATGGAATTGAACATTTTAAATTCTAATTTCCAGACAGTGATTATCATTCCCCGAGTGGCACTTCAGAGGAGTCTTGGAAGTTGAAACAGAATTTAATATGTGCTTGTGATAAAAAAGTGTTCATGTTATCTGAGAGTGTTAATGTGAGTAGTTTACTCATCTTTCATTATTCATTTCAGTTCTGAGGCCTAAATACGAGTTTGTTTTACGTTTAATGAAATCGAAACGAGAGCGCGTTCGGCGTTCTGATTGGTTGGTTCATTTGTGCCGTTTTCGTTCAACGTAAAGCAAACTCGTGTTAAGGGCACAAATTTGATCGCTCGAAAGAACATGTAGGTACATAACGTAATGCACGAAGGTCTGTAGCCTTCGTTACGATTAAACTGTACAGCTGTAATTCTGTCGAAGTCAGATTGTGCAGTAAGTTGTGTAGAGCTTATTACATAGCATGAATTTTCAGAAAAACGGAAATACACGATAACATTACCCGGAAATCGAATCCGAGGCTCCTTACTTAGCAGTTGGTAATAACTCGATCAGTGAGGCAGCCAAAACAGATCTTTACTTGTTCTAAAACCAGTCATAATAGCACAAATGGAATCATAGATAGTTATCTAACTAGCTGGTTTACTAACTAAAATACATATGTTTTTCTATTACAGAATCGTGAAAGAATTACCGCAATGATTACTGAGTTAGGGGGCGTAGTAGCTGAAAATACAAAAATGGAAATGTTGGCAACACATTTTATAGCAGTGTTGCCAAACGACACGTTCACTGGTATGATGGTGTGCGCCCTCGCTACCGGCAAGTGGTTGATTCACGTCAACTTTATTTACGACAGTTTTAGATGCAAGAAATTCCTCCAAGTGGGTATCATTCCTTATTTATACATAGTATTCATAAAATAATGCCACACTATTAATGTAGCGCGACAGAGCACGAGCACAGGTGCATCGACATTACACATAACACTGACTTAGCACGTTGTATCTTCATTTGTATTTACGATGGCTACCATTCCAGACACCATGCTACTATTTAGAAATGTTCTATAACCGAAAAATCTTAGAACCACTCTCTCACATAACCCAATTCTCGAACACGGATCCCATACCAATCATAGATACAAACACTATCAAAGAGACAGCCCACAAAATATGCATCTATATTGAATTACTTGTTTGCAGGAATACTTGTATGAGTGGCTGAAACACCCTAAAATACTGGAAATTGACACGACAAGTGTAGAAGTGGCGAAAGCAGCAGTGTACTGGCACTTGGAACTTGATGCTCTCAGTGCTAAATACCCCTTTGAGGGCAAACAAATCGTCCTGATCATGAAGAGGAAGTACAGACAATATTATCAAATGATATTCAAGACTCTAAAGGCAAAGACAGTCACTTATGACCCAAGGTAAATAACATAATTATTATATATTTCTTTATAACATACTAGGTTTCAGTTTTAGAGAAAAAAATTTAGTAACAACTCAATACTACTCCTTAGTCCTGGAAGGCAAAGGTTGCAGGATACAATATACCTTCACTGATTCCTTGAGATGTGAAGCAAACCATCTTATATAATAGGCATGGAGTCGAATATATTATAGCTAATCTAATTTTATATGCTTGCGACTTCACATTGAAATATCAGTTTCGAATCGTATTACCCAATAATACTTTGCCATAAAAATAATATTACTTTTGTTGCCGTTTCCACAGGACCCCAGGCAGTTGCTGCACTGCAGATTATTGTTTCGTGGATATGAAAATTATTGAAAGAGTGAAACTTCGCTTTTTCGCCCGCCATAATGTTCCTGTATTTCCATACCAGTACATACTAGTGTACTTGCTCAAGAGAGGCCAGGTTGAAGACGAATACAAGTACCTTTTGCAAGACTGCAAGAAATATGCAAAGGACACAATGTTTTTGCTCAACGACACATATTAATATACATGAAAGAGCAATATTCGTTAATTTGAATTCCTATATTTTTGTTATTTTTTATTATAATTGAAGAGGTATATGGGTATCTAAATTTATATTACATATTCAATGTTTTATATTCCACATAAATATTATTTTATATTTTATGCAATGAAATTAAGCCATATTATTTTTAAGAATAAAGGTATATTTCTATAAAGTTTTGTTAAATTTTTTATACCATCATTTGAATCACATCACATGACGTGTCCTCTGCGTACGTTTCCTGTTCTTGGTTTGGTGTGCATGATAGTGTGATGGTTATGGCACCTCTTCCTGCCGATCCTTACCTGTAAATATAATGAAGCAAGTGGATTTATTTTAATAAGGGCACAAAATTATCAAAACAGCTTTAGTAAGTAAAACGTGGAGATATGACACGCCCAACATATTTGACACAAGTATAAATACCTGAAGTGCTGGGCGCAATTATTTTCTATTGCCAAGAAACCCTGATAGAGTGCCTACTTCAGTCAATCAGGGCTCAATTGTTAGAAGTCGCGCTAAATTGACCAATCTAACGTTGCTGCAAACTGCTAATAAAATGTAGGTATCATGTCTCATACCTTTGTATACACAATCCAACAAGCGACTGTTGCCAGTATGGTTCCTATCATACCCCAAATTTGGTCGGAACTGGGAAACGTATCATCATTATTATTCGATTTGAGTTCTGGTTCATCACAACTACAAAAAGAAGCTATATAAAGAAGAAACATGGTTACTATAATTTAACTGTCATTATTAACACAATTCGACATTGCCATGGATTACCAGACATTTGAACTCAAAAAGTTCGTCAGCAAACGTCTACGAAGTTTCTATAGCTCTTTTGTAAACCCCAAAAAACTAATATTTGGTAGAACTGCCCGGTTGAATCGAGTTCGAGTAATCATTACACAATGCAAATCTTGCTGGATTTGGGCTCGAGCAATATCTCGCGAGATTATAAAATACAATCATTAAAATACCCCATAGTTAATCTAAAATAGACTAAACAACGATAGCTAATTCTATTGTTCATTCATTGCTCTAAAAGTACAGACAGCATACATTTCATGCATTACACACAGTCGGCAAGTAGGTGAAGATTAAACAAAACAAAAATGTTTTGTTTAATCGGTTGGCCTCTTCGACTACAAAGCTTTTTGTCGTAGTTTTGTAATAAGAATTAGTAATATTATACCTTTTGCAAAGCATTTATTTATATAAATAAAGGAGCCTATCTTACTCTAAAAAATAAATCGATCGTTGTCTAAAACGATTTGAACGTTACATGAAAAAGATCGAGCGTCCTCGATCACTTTCGAACATCACACGATCTCTTTTGAGCGTTACTCGAAAAATAAATCGATCGTTGTCTAAAACGATCAAGCGTCCTTGGTCCCTTTCGAGTGCTTAGCAAAATGATCAAGCGTCCTCAAAAACAAGCAAGCATGTTCAAAACTATAGAGCGACGTCGATCATTTTCGAGCTTTACTCGAAACCTTAAGGATCCTTTTCTACCAGAGATGTCCTATGCTACGTTGCTGTGGATGCGTTTGGCTTCCACCAATCATATTAATTGGTACACATAGTTTAGCCGTGGTGTAAATGGATTCAGCTAAGCTATATTTATTTTTATGGAAAGATACACGATACATTACATACTCCAGCTGCGCATCTTCCTCGAACAGCTACATAGCCTAGTTAGTATCAGTGGAAACGGTCACATAGTTTCACAGCTTAGCTGTTACATCTTCGTAGCATAGGTACATAGCACATCTCTGGTGCAAAAGCGCTAAAACAGCGCGAGCGAAGCCGCAGTGAAAAGCTAGTTATTTAATTATATTTATACGCATTTCAATAACCTTGACCTTTGCTCTTGTTCAGTTAAACTCGTGTGAAGTGCATATTATATCCGTGACTATTATGCTGTATGCAGCACATATTCTATAAATAGGTACTTTCGTTCGGAAACACGTAGAAAATTGATTTAAAGTTCGAATAAAAGTACTAAGAAATTAATTATCAAAATCTCATTTTTACTACTCTCACTCGTACCTAAACCTAATGACAAAAATCTTTGTTTAAAGATGCGGCGAAAATACTAAAAATAAATTAATTTAAAATACTCGTAAACCTTAACTGCTATGGCATAGATATTAATCTATGTATGTGTTTGTTTATTAAAATTCCCGAAATTGCATTGTAGAATCGTGGGATTCGTAGGTAATATACATCATCAGTGATTATGCTATGTACAATAGCTACTGAAAATAACTCATCTCGTCTCACGTCTATGATCCTATCGCTTTTTAGCTCAAGTTAAAAATTGTCCATGGGTCGATTAAATCATGCGGGATTTTACAACCATAGACAAATAGGTATTTCAGTTTTCAGATTTTCTTGAGTTGCACTTTGTTGAGACGGTATAAAAACAATAACGAGTTGAGTTACGTATTGCTTAGTGGACAACAAAACTCAAAGGACGTGTGTTGTGCAAACTGTTCGTGTGATTAAAACTAGAATAATTAGGTACTATAACTAAAGATAAAATCGTTTGTTGCTGTAGGTAAGTATGCATGTTCCTATGTTAATTTGATTGATGACGTATATAATGGTTTGATAAATAATAACTCAGAGTAATTACAGTAGGTATTTATGCTTTACAGTTTTGTGCAGTTGTGCTAAATAGTGAGAAACATAAAACATGGGAGGTTGCTGGTCACGTAAAGTAAGTGTTTTTATTTACAATACATAAGTAGGTAATTTAGCATAGGAATAAGAAAAAATAAGATTACCTGCAATACAAATAATAAGATATAGTCTTCGGCACGTAACTTGGCAATATATTTTTTTAAATAATAAGAAAGTTCCGCCAATCGCACAGGGATTGATCCTCACAAGCATCGTGCGCAGACGCGGCGACGTTGCGCTGACTATTGAACGTCCGCGTCCGCGTATTTTTAGTTAATAAAGTAATTTTCTTGAAAAAATGATAACAAAATCTTGCCAAGTTATCTGCCAACCTTTATAGGTAATATAATATATTGTGTTGTGTAATGCCTTACATCTCGATTCGTAAATATGTACCTATCTTATGAAATATTGTACGCATTTTGTGTTTTTACTTTTAGAGCGACGGCCGTCGGAAAACTACACACGTCACGACACGGTCGGGCTTCTGGGACGATACACGTTGGGAAACTGAAGTGCGCTCTGTAACAGTATATACTCCACCACCGGAACCTTTAGTTCGACGCGTACCAGTAAGTACCTACCGTGTACTCTATAGTATTTACCTTACGTCTTTGTAAACTTATTTCGTAAGTACCTATATTGACTGTCTCGTTGGTCGAGTGGTCGCAAGTGCGACTGCCGGACAAGGGGTCTCGGGTTCGATTCCCGGGTCGGGCAAAGTATTACTGGGATTTTTCGGATTTTCAAACCTTGCGTAAGTGCCTACATTATGTTGCGTAAGATAGATGATAGTAAAGTAGTTGTTTATATAGATCTTTATATTTAGGCAACTATTTTCAATTAATTTTTGAGGTTGATCCTGATGCTAATCCTGGGGTCAACATACTTAATGAACGATCACCTATGGTTCATTCAAAATGAATCAAGCCTACACGCAATCAATCATTCATATATTTTTTTTTATTTGTAGCCAGCACAGCCTGCTGATCGTGTGTACACGTTCCAGAAACCGACGGTTGTGAGTGTACCAAAACCGAAGCCCCAGCCCCCTGCTCCTGCAAAAGTAAGTACCTACTAGATACCTTTGAATTTCTTACCTAACATCGGTTAAAAAACCGGCCAAGTAAGATGACATAATATAAAAGATATAAGAAGGGTAAGATGACATAATATAAAAGTTATAAAATAAGTTGGTTTTACTTAGTGTTTATACAGGGTGTCCCTGAAATCGACGTCCAATAGGCATCAGATGATCGGCAAGGTTCCAACTGTTATCAGAAAAATATAAAGAAAATCTAGGTCCTACAGTTTTTAAATTACAGTGACTTATGTGTTATTCACGAAAAAGTACACTGAATAGTGCTTCAGTAATATGTAATCATAAATCTTATAATATCTTCCTAATCTTTCAGGAGAAACTTGTGCCTTTATATGGAGAGTACAAATGCGGTAAATGTAAAAAGTTTTGGGTTAGTCGTCTGTCCTGGCCCAACAGATATCAACAATGTACGCGTTGCAAGTCATACGTTCGTCCAAGAAACCAGGTAAGTTTACTATCATCATTGACGAATTTTTTCAAAGCTGTTAAAGGGTCGCAAGTTGTAATAACTTTCACTTTCTGATTTTATTTAACTTTAAAACATTTTGTGCACTTTGCAGAGGGAACTGCTTCCTACTGACTATACTCGTGGCAAGGACGACATCGGCTCGGAGCATCCTCAAGAGTTTTGCGAGATGTGTAAACAACTGGGAAAGTATTGTGGAAAATATAAATCACAATAACATATCTTCAATATTTACATAGACTTTGGTGAACTCATACTATTACAGAGTCGAGGTGTCAATATGAAATGTCTCATAATGCACAAATACCGCGCGCATTTGACGAAATTCATACAAATTATTGAGCGCAACCAATGCTGATTTAGTGACATTTTAGATTGACTACAATCTAACTAATGTGTGTAATGTGTATTGACACTTTGGGAGAGATTCTCATAAATTAACATGACCACTTGTATTTTAATTTTGGATGAGTATCTTTACGATTTAATTTTCATTTATTAATAAAAATAAGATTAACGATACATTTTGATTGCCGTTTTTATTATTATTTGAATAGCTTTTATATTACCTATTATGACCTATGTTATAATTATCGTTAGCTGCCTCGTTTGCCGAGTGGTCGCAAGTGCGACTGCCGGACAAGGGGTGTCGAGTTCAATTCCCGGAACGGGAAAGTATTACTACTGGCCTTGTTTCGGCTTTTCGAAAAATTTCTCAGTAGTAGTAGCACGGAGTCTGGAATTGTGCCCAGTATATGGCAATAGGCTCGCCCCCTATAACATGGGACTTAATGGTGGAAAGTGGGCGTACATTGAATAGCGGCAGTTAGTGCCGCAATGTGTACCTCTACCTACCCCTTCGGGTATAAAAGGCGTGACGTTTCCTTTTTTTGTTACACATAATTATCTTTATAGTTAATTATATCATATCTATAACTGATCAAAAAATCTTATGTTATTTCTCAGTTTGTAAGACAACAATGAATAAAAAGTCAGTTGTTGTAAGATTGTGTTTATTTAACCAGTGACACAACATTTTTATTTTATTTACCCGTAGTACACTTCTTGAGACAGATTTTTTTAATAGACACATATTATGTAATGTACTTTATTAAAGAAATAATTAATGAAGGTAATTCGAATTTTACGTGTTGTCGCTGTCTTCTCCGTCGTCGCCATTGAATGCCCGGTTTACTAAAGTTGAATACTTAGTATTTTTAAAATAGCTTGGCACATTTGTGGTGTAGTGATTTTTCTTCTCAACTAGATAAGCAAACAATGGCATCAGTCGGGACCCAATTTCATCAATATCTTCTACGTTAGTCTCTTTCAACAACTTCGATAAGCTGAACGCAGTGCTTATGACTTGTCGGTCGGACAGAGAAGCTTGAAAGAATTTGTACTGGAAAAAATAACTCTGGTTAAAGTAAAGTCACTTTTTAGTACTTATACAATTTATAAGGAAATTAAATACCCGTATGACGTAGACTAGGTTCTGGATGCAGTAAAAGAAGCAGGCTCTCGTAGCAGGAGTGCGGGTCCCCTCAACTGCCTTCGCAATCATGCGCATGGCTTCGTGGAATATGCAGAGAACGTCAATGTCGTCAATGTACCGGGCCAAGTTGTCCCACACCACACACCATTCATCCTGTGTGCCTGAACTTAGTATCTGGCCATAGAAAGATTGCTGGTTAATAGAAAAATATCATACATACTCGTAAAAATGAGCACAAACATAATATTAATTCATAGTTACCTGGGTAACCCAAATTGATATTTCGCTGCGATTAGTATCCTTATCGACATGCATGCCACTAACAGCTTGAAAGAAATTAGAACTTTGCCCACCTAACAGTTTCCTGAAGTAAAAGTTATTTTGTGGCTGCATATTTTTGCGTTTCAGTCTGATTCGTAACCAATCACCTTCATCATCTGCAATACACAAGGTACAAGGTTACATAATTTATAAAGTTAATGAATATTAACTATTAGATATAGACATACAAAGTACAGAGTACAGGTATGACAATACTTACTTGGAATCACAGCATCATATGTTTCTACCAAAGATTTCTGAAAATTCAAAGTGAGTTGAAGAGTTGATGAGGCCTTTGGCACAAATGCTTTGATGTTTCCCCAGCGGACCACCTCCATGACTTGACTCAGCATTGCGAGCATGGGAGCCCTGTATTCTAACAATTCTCGGATAGTATAGGCCTCATTCAACAGCTGCATCTGAACATGTATCTTCCCAATATCTTTGTTCAAAAGAGCTTTGTGCATGTGTGGCATTATGATTAAAAGCAGTAACTTTGTTCCTGGGAGTATATTACTTATCTTCAGTCCACTTAGAAACTTCACCATATTATCTTGTTTACTGTCCGAATCTAATGATTCATCAATAATTTTCTTAATTATACTTATTATACAAGGCTCTGTTTCAGTCACATAGTAATAATTAGAATAATCCCTGAGTAGATCCATAACTTTCAGCATTGCATTTGTTAGCTGACCATTTTCTTCAGCCAACACAAATATTTTTTTAAAAACTTGTTTGGGGTTCAGTAGGAAAACATCTAATACTTCTTTGAAGTCTGCATCAGTGTCGGCTACAAATTTATTGAACATTTCAGTAAGCAAGATGAGAAATGTTTCATCGTCAGTCATGTCATAGAACTGGTTGTCACTGAAATGTTCTTTAAGCAGTCTATGTTTGTCTGGTACACTGCAGCGCCGGAATATTTTGATAGATACTGGTATCACAGACTCTCTGTTAAGTGTGTTGCTTTTAGCATAATTAGTGAACTTGTAGTACAGTTGTAAACATTCTTCATTATTAAACTCACGCAAGTTAGTTTCTATGATATTGATGAGATCTATGTGCTGGCACAGCACTTCTTTGTGCACCAGAGCATGTAACCAAGCGGATTTATCTTCGCAATTGCTATAAATATTCTGAACTATTACATTTGCGTCAGTAACATTAATAATATCATTGATGACAGCAGGCTTACGAGCCATCTGTTGGACCATGCCCACCACGGGGTGTTCAGCCACACCATTCACCTGCAGCAGCTTTGTCCTCACTTTATGACAAAGCTCTCCTATGGTCTGTTGCATGGTTTTACCCTCTTCTTCAAACTCACTCCAAGCACAGAATATGTCAATACTGATCCCCATCACAACTTCTTGAAAAACATCCAACAACATAACATTGCTAGTGATTAAGCAATTGTTTACATCTATGTTGGGACAGTCACATACTTTGTTTGTGGGTGGATTACACTTAAAACAACCATCCTTATATGTGGACCTGTATATATCATTGAACCAACTTGAGTTTACTTCTTGAGTGTAGCAACTAAAACATTCATATATCAACAGTAAAATTGTTTTGAATCTCTTTCCGTGAAACTTGTACAGCTCGTCATTGTCAAGCAAGTCTATTGAGAGATCATTGGGTGGATTTGGGAAGTATTTTACACATTTTAGTAGAATTTCATAACTAGTAGTCAATAGTTTGCTGAGGGTTGCTGTGTCAAATTCAAAACAGTGCAGTCTACAAATTAAGGAATATATTGCTGCTGATAAATTGTGTAATTTTTTAAGTTCTTTGGTGGGATCAGAATACTTATAGTGTTCTGTAAATGCTCCTGCTACTTCCACTGCTAGTGGGGGATAGCAGTAAGTGATGATTTCATAAACAAAGTTCTCCATACAAAGGTTCCACAACATTTCACACATCAGGTATTGTGGAATGTTTGGTATTGATTGTATGACTAGAAAAACTCCTTCCATTTCTGCCATTTCTTTAACAGCTTTTAAATCTGAATTCAGAACAATATACATTGCAAACTTTCTTGTTTTTGATATCATTGTGTCTATGACGCCATTTTCATTTATATATTTTTCATTTTTTAAAAACCTGGTCATACTTTCAATTATAGTTCTAACTTTTTCAACATTGCCTGCAACAAATATAGTATATAGCTACTAGATACTAAAGTGGAATATTATTGATAATTATAAGCATATAGGTACTTTAAAAAAACTTGTACCCTCTGATGAAGGTCAATTTCGAAGGCTTTTATAATATATCTAACCTACCCATGTAAATAATTTTGTCAAATTTAGTTACCAAAAACATACCTACACATGCTTACATTTTGACTATAGTTCCAATCAGAAGCACAAGTTGTAATTTAGCAAGATTAGAAGGTAGATAGCCAGGTTAGACCTTCACCCAAAGAATTTTGAGTGAAAATTAAATAAGAGCAAACCAGTAAATTCCCAAATTCCGTTGAACGATACCATACAGTCCCAGTATTATTACCGGTAGATTATTTTAGAAATAAAATTGAGAGTACTTACCGCCCTTCGATGTTATTCTTGAAAAACTGTTAGTGTGGTTTAAAGATATGATTAATCCTTCAAACGCGGAGAGCTCAGGAGTGAAATCCATTTTTATTTTGTTATTTATTCAAAATTAGTTAGTTTTCTCTTTATTCACCCGGCAAATCAATAAATTTATTTTTGACATGAAATTTGACATTGACGTTATTAGGGTGGAGTTGCTATTTTTATTCTAATTTGATTCCTATACGAAAAAATTATACCTCAATGTTGCCAACCTATTTTCTTTGACCTATGACCAATTCACCACTATCCTATAATTCTATAAGTTATTTCTTGGTTTTCCAAAAATCCTCAGTAACAACATTAGGTCCATTGTGCTCCGTGGAAAATTAATAAACACAAGACAACTGACAGCTGGAGAAAAGTGGATGTTACATTATTGTATAATGTGTTGCATTGTGCACCTCTGCCTATTTCTTTGGAAATTACAAAGCGACACGAAAGTTTGTACAATTTGGCGCATGTTTTTTAAATGTTAAGACTTTCAAAGGCGTCTTAACCAATAGTGCAGGACCTGGAGTTTTCCCGGTCGGGTAACCCCAACCCGAGGTACCAGCACTAGTTATTATGGGGGTACCGAAGAACAGGATATGCTCTATAACTATAATCAGCTATCGAAGGATGGATAGCAGGATCTTCTAAATTATCTATCCGCTGCACTCAATGTACTCTGTGGATACCTGCCTACTTCTGCTTTTCAGCAGTGGACATTTTTAGGTTGATGATTTTTTTTATGGAATTGGGAGCTAAAGGTAGTTTAGGTGTAACCGGCCTTTAAAAAAAAAGATTATTAAGTGAGGCATGCTTTCAAAAGAAAATATATTTTGATAATTTCAATTATCGGTACTTAGGCCATAATGAGGAAAACCACAGTAAAATTTTCAGTATGTCTATTTATTTATTTTATTTGACGTGTGCTGAGTTCTAACTGAGATATCATATTATTAGGTAATTCATATTAATTTCAAACACTTGCAACGGTGATATTTAACAATAACACAATGAGTAATTGGGAACAATCTAAGTACATTCTACTTCCTACATAAATACCCATTATTGTAGTAAGATTTTATTTATTTATTTTTACGTTTCTGAAGAGAAACAAGATTTTTTTGAGCAGTCTTGAACGATGGGTCAATGTTTAGAGCTTTAGTGTACATTTCTTCTGCCAGACTATACTTTTTCCATCGATGATAAAGCACTCCTGAAATTGAAAAAAAGTAATTACACACATATTCATTCCTTTTCGTACCTCGCTTTCAGAAGGACCGATTTCGAAACAACATAAATATCGCTACCAAAGGCCACGAACATAGAACCAAAGTTGTCGATATACCCGGGGAGAGGGCCAGAGCATGGGCCAGACACATTTTTCGGAGAACTAATCCATGATCGTTTTGTTTTTTTTTTTTTGAGGGGTAAAGTCATCCAATGACTTCTCCCGCCTTGGGCGAGGCGAGAGGGAGTGTCAGACTCTTACTGACGAAAAACCACCCCGTTCCCTCTCCTGCTTTTTGAGCCGGAGCCCGGTAAATCCGCTAGGTAGTCCGCAGCTCCGGATCAGACATCAGCCCTACTGGGCCCCATCTGTGGTGGTCTGATGGCCCTTTGAGGCGCGCGCGGAACGCGACGCGCCGCACGCACGGGTCTGGTTCTATTCGGGCGATGAGCTACCCTTCCTCGCCGGGGTTAACATATTTCCTAGAGTGAGGACCACGCTTAGGCAAACATAGGTGATATATAGCGTGTTTATGTTGTTTAACATAAAAATATTCGCATCGCACGTGCCACCCGTCGCGATTACTTCTTTAAGAATTATAAGGCGTGATGTTTTGATAATATACTATGAGTTCGTATTCTCTTTCAAAGGTTTATTTTTACAACGTTTATTGGTTAGATATGTTTTGTTTTAAAAACCGAAAATCTATTACTGAGACAAAATCATTTCATTTTATAAAAAACGATATAGATTTCACGGTGCACTCACGCAAGGTGGAGTAACAATATTCGAAAGTGGCATGCAATGAAAAGCTATTTACTGTCTTCTACTACTAAAAGGCTGATGTTGATATGTAATTATTATACAATCAAAACAATGTAATTGTTGACAATATTTTTTATAAATAAAAAATATAGTCACCTAGGTTGGCGTAGTGTATGGCCTTGATATCCTTGTCAAACAACTGGATTGCCTTCAGGAAGTGTGTCTCTGCATCCTCGTACCGGCTCAGCTTTCCATACATGTTGGCTATGGCGAAGTTTACAGCAGGAGCCTCAGGTAATTCCTTTAACGCGTTCGGTATTATTTCCAGTGCTCTGTCAATTTGTCCTAAAATGATAGAAAGAGTAATTAATAGAAAACTTCGAAGTCGGAGGTCGTTTTTAGCTTTTAATTTGCGTAATAAAAGTACAAACTTTAGTTGGTTACAAAATGCAGACATGTAGCTCTGAAAATGTGAAATTGATCCGAATCTATTTTTTTTTTTATGAAATGCTATGGGTACATTGTTTAGTCTTACTATTAGCAATAATATTAAAATCTAGTTGTTACCAGTATTATCCATCAAAGCCAACAGGTTAGTCCAAGCTAAGACGTGCTTAGGACTCTGATTGATAGCTCGGAGCCAACTCTCTATAGCTGCCTCAGTTTTATTCATTTCAAGGTACTGAAACACAAGGACTGAATATGTTATTTAACCGAATATAGGAGTTTTTAAAAGGAATGTTGGATACAATGAACGCAAGTTACGTTAGTTTGTTAATAAGGGGTACGTAAATGGATGAATATACAAATACATTCAGGGAGAATTAGAAAATAAAAAAACATGGAAACAAAGTTAAGACATACCAAATTGCCCATATTATAATAGCAGTCCGGGTAATTCTTGCGGTAATTCAAAGCAGTTTTATAAGCAACTTCCGATTCTTTTAGACGCTTGGTAGAAGCTAAAAGAATGCCCAAGTTCATCCAAGCAGCTGGGAAATCCTCCCTAAAATTGTAATAAAGTATTTATCATAGATTACTAAGTCAATCAAACCAGAGCTCATATAAAAATACAAAACTCGAGGTAGCTTTATGCGGAATATTCCGCATCATATTTATCATTAAAAGCTTACTAGGTAGTTACTAGACTTTTACATTTGCAGGATAATATTACATGCACAGATTGTTGGTCCTCTATAAATGTGTTCTTATGGTCTTCTTATGCTTATTTATGGTGTTAAGATGCTACCCTATTGTGCAGATTTCCAATCAGAATACAATAATTAATAAGTATTTACTATTTAAATAATTAGCCTTAAAGCAGAGGCGGACTGAATTTAGAGAGCGCCCTAAGCAAGCACCTCATAGGGTCTCCTAATTTTTTTGGCGTTGTCGCCATTTTATGGTCAGATGCCCGTTTCCCGGTGCCACTAAAACTAAATGTACATATGCTGTATTCTCAATTAAATGTTTTAACTCGGCCCGAATGTCAAGCACCAATATACCAAACAGTTATGTATTTCAAGAAGAAATCACGTAAAGCGTAGGCCACGAGAGAGTCAGATGATTATTCAAACTTAAATCAAATAAATGGCTGACACACGGACGGACGGACAGACAAACAGACATGGCGAATCTATAAGGGTTCCGTATTTTGCCATTTAGCTACGGAAAAATAGAGGAAAATACGGTTAATAATAATCTATTTATGGATCATTAATTGTTTGTGTATTTCAATAAATACAAGATGTGAAAGACGCGCTCGTCTGCTGACGGCGAGGCATCTTACTCCCCATAAGTATAACTTTAGTGCATAAAGCCATTTCTATAAATAGATAGGCACTTAAATGGGATCTAATGAAGTGCCTAATTACTTTACTATAAAACTTTTATATTTTTACTAACATGTCATCACGGTTTAAGTATGAAAATCTGAAATAAAATTCAACATTCATTAATTTAGGGATTACAGAAATATAGAAACGTGATTATGTCAAGCTACGTTTGCGTGGCCGGTGTAGGTGGGTTAACAAACATTTATATTTTTGAATCACATTAAATATTTCGCTTCTATATAATATTATATCCTTTTCATTATCTATGTACCTATAGCAACTCGAGTCTCAGTGCGTAAATGAGCTAGCAAGGCTGTGAGTTTAGATGGGGCCCAGTAGGGCTGATGCCCGATCCGGAGCTGCGAACAACGTAAAAGGTTACCGGGGCTCCGGCTCAAAGCAGGAGAAGGAATCGGGAGGTTTTTAGTCAGTAAGAGTCTGACACTCCCTCCCGACTCACCCAAGGCGGGAGAAGTCATTGGATGATTTTCCCCCCCAAAAAAAGGCTGTGAGTTTCTAAGTAAAATGAAAATGAAGTCTAAATCTTAGCAAATAGATTCACGTAAGTATAGGTATATAGCTTAGCAGTCGCTACAAATATCTTTGGGTGCCATACCTTGCTTCTGCCAATATCCTAATTTGCGTATCCGCATCAACTTACCAGGCGTTTCAGGCCACAAGAGGTCCATCAGATGCAATATAATGAAAAGGTGCAAATATTGTCATACCTGTTTTTCACAGCTAATCTTAAGTAACGTTCAGCTTCTGTATATTGTTTTTGATTTTTAAGTAAGTTCGCCAAATTGTTCATTGCTTGATAATATTGTGGGTACAGCCTGGAATATTTTAAAATCATATTTAATATTTTATTTTGATAAGTTCTCCAATGTTGAACCAACGAAATTATGTAACCAAGAATTGTATTGTGAACCTGATTGAAAAAGAGTAAACAATCGAGTCTATTCTACATACTACTTGAGGACTGACCGATAGACATACAGACATTTCTTTAATATTATAATATTTGCTTTGACATTGAAAAGTGCCGGAAATAAATAATTTGACTTTAAATGACCTGATAATGGTCTCTGGGGTCGCTAGATCCGTGTGACTTCAACCTGAATGCCTGCAGCTGACCTGCAGATAAAGCTGAAAGATATCTTTTGGCTGATGGCTGATATGATGATGATTTACTTGGTCAGTCAATTGTATGAATGTCGACATTCCCTTTGTCATATTTAAATTGTGGTATTCAATTGAAGATGCTCAGGCAAATAAGCGGGCCTAAGCGTGCTCACTCTCAATTGGTATAGGTAAGTAGGTATGTAAGTGCTTATGACTCTACTGAGAAAAAATCGCAATTGCTAGCAAACTTTATAAGCATCATACTATGTAGTGAAGTATAATAAATACACAAATTACATCTTTTACCTTATAGCTTCTTTATATTCGGATATAGCCATATCGTATTGTTTATTCGCATCAGCGATCTTCGCAATATTGTAATGAACTTTAGCATTCAACGGGCAGACTGCCATCCCGCTAATGAAGAGACTGTATTCATTTTGCCAGTCGTGAGACCTACGCCAGCTCCACACACCGTATAGCATCACCACTGACATAAACGACAACAGAGCCATCTGGTGGAATAAGGATCTAATTCAAGAACAATACTTATAAGAAAAAAGTATTTTTCATAATTAAACTGTTGGGCACTTAGCAAGGTTGACTAAATGGTCAAACAGTAAATGATTTGATGTTTGAAGACATTTATATATGGTGCACCTCTCTAGGTATTATTCCTAAGTTATAGAGCAATATAATATGTTATACCTTGCGAAATTTCGTCGACCTCCTGTCCAAGAGTTTGTTAAATCCAATGGCTATTAGAAGACAGTATCCAGCCGATGGTATGTACAAAATCCTCTCAGCTATCACGAAGCCTACTGGGTACAAAATGTTAGCGGCAGGCAGGAATGGCAACACTAAAAGAGATACTGCAAAGAACATTATCCTAAAAAAAAATATTTCATTGAAATAAGATTCAAACTAATTAATTAATAATTAAATCCTTTGCCATGGCATGCTGTACAGTACCGCAGTGCTGACAGTGAGCGCCAGCCCTTACTTACCTGTTGGTTATCTTCATGTTTCTCCCACTATACATAGTCTCCAATATGTACATGCCAAATATATACATAGAGTACACCAGCACCATTCTACAGTCTCTCATATTCTCAACGAGTCGAATGCATCCCATCGACCAATCATAGCACAGCCACTGAGGCCATACAAACAATAGCAGATTCAGAAAGTATATGTAGTTGTGTGTGGCTACCTGTAATAATATTAAAAAGCTGAACTTTGTTTGTTTGAACAGCACATGTTTGTTTTTATCAATCATACCTATAAATAAAATCAAACAGTAACAGAAAAATATTTACTACAAGGCCCATTGTACAAAAGACTTCAACATAAAATACATTTTAAAAAGTTTTTCTTTTATATTAGTATTAAGTTTTTAAAATACATTTTAGATAACAGGTCAGAAATACAAACATTAATTATTTTAATCAGCAATAGGGCACCATTTAATAAGTATGAAACAGCTTACTTTCACAAATGGATCAGGGGCAAATGCTGCTGGGTTGTCAGTGGATTTGAACTCCGGCCTTGTGTTCCCCATCACAGCCCACCTCGCATACATCAGGGTGAGTATACTGGTGAGCATGGCACTCACTCTGAACATGGAGTCCACGGTAATGTTGTCCAGGCTCAGGATCCTAGCAGTCCTACTTTCTATTCTATTTATCTTCAACTTTGTTACTACCTCATAAACAACACAGAATCCCTAAAAATATAAAGTAATTACTATTTACAATATTATTCTTACTTGCTGGATATATTCATATAAATGTTTCAACTCACCAAAACTGTAATACCATTCTCCTTAAATAACATAGACATACCAGCTAAAAATATTGTAGATAGTAAAAAGCAATATCCACGGGTGTCTTTAGCTTGCGACTGGCTGTAGCAGAGAATGGCGAGGAAAAATGTAATAGCAGCCAAGATATCAGCTCTGCCGACTGCACCACACACAGCCTCCACATGGACAGGGTGCACACAGAACAACAGTGTCGCCAGGAATGGTGTGTTCCTCCACCAATACTTATTGCTGTCTAAATCCCTGGTTAGTCTTTCACTTTCACTTATAACAACAGAAAGGACCTTACGACTTGTAAGAGTCTGATACACTTTCCACACCAACAAACAACATATGACGTGACATACTAAGTTTGTCACTTTAAATTGGAAGGCTGATAAAGTTCTATTATTCAGGAAATAATTCAGCCTGAAATCAAAAGTTAATATAATACAAAAGTAGAACTTACTCCAATATTTCCAAGGCATAAATAAAATAAATAATTATTATCAATTTACTAACTTGAACGACAAAACAGTAAGGGGCCGGTAAGATTTGTGACTAAAGTTTGATTTAATTTGTGCACCCCAAAAATCGTGTTTAAATAATTCAGTCCACGAATCCGATGTAACATCTTCGTTTTTTACAATTGCTTCAGAGTCATCAAAAACAAAATCTCCGTCTAACGTAAACAAAAATGGTAAACACGACAGTGAGACGATTGCAATAAATTTAGCCGGCATTTTCTTGGCTCTGTAGCACTGCAAATCAGTTGCGTCACGTTTTATTGATCGATACCAGAATGTGCTAGTTGTTTTAATTCATGATTATGCATTTTTCTGAATTTACGCACAGTAATTTTAGTTTTTTTGTGAATATTTTGTATCCGAAATTTTATTTATTATGACATTTTCGTATTTAATTTCTTTATACGCAGATTTTCTGACATTGACATTTACAATGTTTTATTTTAAATACCATAGACACATAGAATTATTAATTTATCTTATTATGACAGGATATCCCATTCACAATCCAACGGGACCTGTGAGTGGGCCGATGAAAATATCAGGTTTGTTCGGATAGATACATAACACTTACTCGAGTAAAGTAAAGTACAGAGCAGAAAAATAATGATTTTTAGTCATTTTCCACCTTAAAAAGTTTTACCAAAATACACAAAGGGCACTTGAAATAATTGAGTGTATTGATCAGTAATTTTATAAATGAAAAAAAACCAAACATATTTTTGATACTTTTTATTAATTAATTATGTACACTAAAGTTATTCAAATTAAACCTACTTAAACTATTCTGCTTGAAATGTTATTTAGACACCAGCCTTCATACGCAATTCAGTTAAATTGTTTATATTCTTTTCAAGACAAAAAATCTGTAGTCCAATCCTATCATTATAATGAATTTTAAATACTTATTTTTAAATACCATACTGTATGTAAGAAGTACAATCGGATTTTGGTTGTTGAAAAAAGTCTAATTCAGAAAAAAAAACATTTGCTTAATTAATAGAAAGAAAGTAAAATTAATGTGCCATTGGAGTCCCGTGGCCTAATGGAGTCAGCGTATGTTTTATATCTAAGGCCGTTCTCGGGTCGCGTAGGGCGTTGGCTGCATGAGCGAGTTGTAACGCGCACTCAGAGGGCGCTGTAGGTGGTAAAGCCGTACATTCACGCTCCAACGCGTTTCCAATCGCAGTCAGTAGTTCGGAGAAGCCGAGGGAAATGGCTGCCCGACGGAGTCTGTTCAATTCCTGTGAAAAAAGAGATGATCATGTCATCTTCCGCATGATATTTAACTAATCAATTGATAATTTTTTTAGAACCGATTTTAAATCAACAGATAACTTTTATCTGTAGAATAAAATTGTCATAATAATATAACAGTTTTTAGTATGGAAGAAATCAAATCAAATATTCAAAATAATTCCTTTGATAAAATTTAACGGCCTTAGGAAAAATAGGTCCTTAAAAGATACCTTGAAAAGGTGTTGTGTCTTATCTGGGAGTTTCCTTGCATGTCGAAGGACTTTTTGTACGTCAGCAAGTAGTGCGTGTGGACGTGCCCACGCGCACGCAGATCCTCCACTACTATACGAACGCCACGACCTTATGGGGAATGTTTCCGCTGCAATAAAAATAAATATGTAGAAGTGTGTTTAAGACTATGAAAAGTATAATGTGTATGGAACACTTTTGTTCAATTTATTTTATTTTAGCCTTATTATATTTCTGTACTGTACTACAGCAGCTTTGGATCTACTGGTATGAAAATAATGGAGATATAGGTTTGACTGTATATTTACTTGAAGTAGTGCCTTCCTCCGCAGGTCCGAGTTGGTCGAGGGCGCCGAGCCAAGGAGCGGCCGACGCTCCCGGCCTCATGACGCTGAGCAACAAGCACGAGCGACGACCACGTGACGCTTCGCACGAAGCTGTGAGTGTTCCCCACCAGTCCGCGCCAAGCAACACTACTGCGGCCATACCTTCCACCTAGATAATGTATAATGATATCTAAATAAATATGTTTATGCAATGTGTAACATATTAATTTAATATGACAAAACCGAGCCTTCATTTTGGAAAGTTATGTATTTTGCAGTACAAAATTGTGAATTTCTTTCTAGACCAAAATACATGGTGGAATATAATCCTACCATTTACTAATTTGTATACATTAATATTCTAAAAATAAATACTCTTAAAATGGTACCTTGAGAGCTCCATGTAGAAGAACACAAAAATTGGGAACTTTACTAGGATCTGACATGTCTTCCTCTGTCGCAGAACCGTCGGTACTAGATCCTTCCTGTAGGAGACACAAACAGAAATGATTAGATATTACAAATTAAAGAAACAAAAATGGAAAAAGTATAAGAGTATAAATGAAAGGGTAAAAGGTGTGAAATACCTTAGTAGGAGTTTTGGAGCCATAATTTTCTCTTGGTGCTGGAGTGGTTCCTGGTTGAGCTTGTGGTATTACCAAGTGCTTACTTAATGCTATTGGGGTACCTGTCACAAGGTAGAAGTTTATAAATATTTTTATAAACATACATACAGAAATGGGCTCTTAGTATTATAGTGTTTACAATTTAAATATTCTAATCTCAATACTTTACAAACTCATAAGAATTTGCTCCGTTGCTTGGCACTTGCACATTTTGGAGAAAAGGCTGAATAATTTTAATTACTTACTAAGTTCCTGCTGTTGCAGAAACCCAATGACGTGTATTTGATTAGCGAGCGTGTAGGTAGCAGCTAACTCTTCGAGTGTAATAGTTTGTGGCGCGGGGAACAATTGCACGCGCGCCTCTAGCTGGCCACACTTCAGAGTGCACCAGAACTCCTGATAGTGCTGTTCACATAGTCTTGTCATTGCTGTTATTACCTGTGTATATGTAATTGTAATTGTAATTTTATATTTAGCTAATCAATGTGCTAATAAGTTTTGTAACTAACAAATATAAAATAATTATTTACAATATGAGAAAGATTAACTAATTTTAATTCAAAGTCTTTGGTAATTGTAAAAAATATCAATATACTAAAGCTGCTTGTTAATATTTACTTTTCTAATTTAAATAAGTATTGGAATGTTCACCTATGTGATTGCTTAATTTAATTTAATTTACAATACAAAGTAGCTACTAAACTTACCCCAGGCACAGAAAGCTGGTCAGGGCAGTAGATAGTTCCACGTGACATATTGCCATTGGAGTTACTGGTTGTGTTGTTTGCTAGATCCACTATTTTCTGGTAAAGTGGCATCGCTGAAACATGAATTTGTTATCATTATAATTAGAACTTGTGGTTTTGCGAGACTAAAAACTTAAAGTTATTATATGATTTAGTTCCTAGGGCGATTCAATGACTAAAATACCAATTAAAAATTAATATTATTTACGTTTTTTTTTTTTTTAAGAAAATGTGATTGTTTATTTTTACCATTTAGATACAAATACTTCCAATTAGCTTCAATAGTTCCCAAAATGTACTAACCATGTTGTAGACAAGGGTCATGAGGGGACACAATGGGTAGTATATGTATTTTCGCCGGATAAGAGGGAGGCAAAGGCAGAGCTTGCACCATCCGGTTCCTGCCTATAGCACCTACACCACTGCTTCCATCTGTTATCTGGAACATTATTGAAAATCTGTTATTTAATTGATTCAAACTTTATAATTAATTCAATATGATTTATGGATATTTTTTTATCTTTTGTTTGATATTTCTACATGCATTGTGCATTGTGTTAAAGGTTGTGTGAAAATCTGAATGCAAATCAATATATCCTTTAAATTCACAATCTCACCAATATTATTTGCACAGGTGTTTGACATCCTCCCCACTCATTGAGCACCAGCTGGTTTACACCAAGCAGAGCAGTATCTATGCAGGTTTTGTCTCCTTCCTCTAATGACAACAGCTTGCTGCGTATGCTGTCAAAGTCCCTAGTAAAGGGAACAGCCACTGAAATAGAAAACCCATATCAAGTACTCATTCCTAAGTCTGCCAGATAATGCATTGTCAATTATATAGACGACCTTACCTTCGTAAACGGATGAGAATGAGACCAGGGCAACATATTCTAGTTTAGCGTGAATAGTTAAATAGTCCAAAAATGTGTTCACGGCTGCAGTAGCTATCGTGTGCCGGGTGTGTGTCTCTGTTGTGTCGGAAGTCGGGACAGGCCGCGACATTGATAGTGAAACGTCCATTAATATAACCGTAGGCATTTTGTTCGACTAAAATCTTACTATTAACACAAAACAAAAAAGTAATAGTACATAATTTGTTTTCGAACCATTCAACAGCGTTTACCAAACCAACGTTGACACTTGACAGTGACAAGTTGACATTTAACAATGACAATATTTGTTTATACTTATACCATTGTGGTTTTGGTATCCAGAAAAGATAGGTTCAGAATCCCGTTTACATGACAAGGATATTAGAAAGAACATGCTTAAGATATCACCTAAACTGAAATGAAACAAGCAACCGGCAACTGTCTGACAGATGACTGCAATCTGTCAGTATCATCAAGTTGACATTTGAATTTTTTAAAACATTCGTAGCTTGAATCTAAGCAAAATAAGATTTTGACGGTTTTGGCTATTTTATTTTATAGTCATGACAATGCCATAGATAGTTATTTCCTGGGTAGGAGAAGGGAGAAGGTAGAAAAATAGTTAATACGGTTCCTAGTCGTTCTGGGAGAGATCATACTTCCTACAGACAATATTCGACGCCGCATGATACATTTGGCGATTATACGTCTTAGAGAACTTAGACTACGTTGATGACTTATACTCGCTGAATCATATCCACACCGATATGCAAGCAAACGAAGTACGACAAGAAACGATATAAACCTACGTTTAAAAGAACTGATTTCCATAACACACATCCATCCATGCCCATGACAAACTTCTTCGTCATACAGGTGGTTCAAATTACGATCTATTGAACGAATCCCGATACATTGGTTCATATTATAGTGACGCGAAAAAAAGTATGAACTAAGAAGATACCTGCCTACTTATTTATTAACTAAGTAACACAACCAACTCGATTTCCATCTATGTCATTAACTAATGATTGTTTTTGAAGAATTGTAATGGGAGAAAATACAGACGACAATAAAATAATTGAAAACAGGGATCAAGATCAAAATTTGGAGTTTCAATACAATTTTTTTAGTTTACCATGGGATGATCGCTCGAAGAAAAGTAAATCTGGAATTGTCATTCTGCTGATTGCTATATTTGCAGTAACAATGGCCCTAGTCGTCAATAGTTTTATAATGCATTATCGAGGTTTTGAGCAAATTAAGAAATACTCAAATCTTAGTGAACTATCATGCTTCCGAGTGAAAATGGATGATTACCGTTTCGTAGCCCGAATTCATTCTGTGAGCACGCAGCAGTTGTTATGTCTCGGTGCAGTTGTGAGCAAGAGTTCAGTCCTAGCAAATGGAGTATGTGTGAAGTCTGGACCTATACGAATGTATTTAGGCAGCGTGTCAAAGTACCTACCAAACGAATTACCATTATTGTTTTATAGATGAGGAGTAATAAGGATGATGACCAACATAAAATTTTCTTTTTTCAGTCCTCGTTGCAAGAAAGGTTTTTCTATCGACGTCTTTGAATCGATGCATCATGATGGAGTGTTTTCGAAAAGGCTAGTGCTCTTATCTAGCTATGAAAGTATAGAGGGTTGCTCAGAAATTATAAAGATCGGTCACGATTTGGACTGGACGCAAAAAGTTCACATCCTCGGGAGACCACACTCTGTTGGTAGAACTTTCTCGCGACAGCATGCGTCTCTGGCTGGCAAAGAGTACGTAGACACAAATAGCAATAAGCTTGTGAAGTTAAATAATACTATATGCGTGAAGGACCTGGCGAGATGTCCAATTCGTGCCGGTGATCTGATGCTGCAGAACGGAAAATTGTTTGGCCTGGCATCTTCTAGCGTCCAGCGTTTTGGAGTGGCTTGTTTTGGTGATCTAAGTATCATTAGCCGGGAGTTAAAGGAGGTGGATGCGGATATCGTAATAGATTAGGACTATTGCATAAATCTTTGGATTTTATTTAATTATTTATAGATATTTAGATCGCACATTTAACACTTACTAGTTATTTCTCTTATAATAATTAGGCAATCACTGTTCAAGGACTAGACGGTTCACATTTATTTTAAGTTCTATTAAATTAAACAGGGCATTAAAAGTGAAATTATTTATTTTGAGATATTGTACTTATCTATTATTTAGTCTTCTCTGGGTAAGTGTCCATTTTTTCGGTGGCTAGCAGGAGTCGGCACTTGGACTGTGCCCAAATCCACCTCCTCTGGGCTGGTGTACCCTTTCCAGTCTTTAGTAGCCATGTATATGAGGAACACGACGACGAACGTAAGTACGGTATACACCAGCAAATTGTGATTTTGGCTATATTTAGAGAAGCCCGCGGTATCTAGAGTAACCTTTATGCTGTTCCGGCATCGAGCTTTACTCTTCATAGCGTCCGTGACGGCCTTGAAAGAAGGTCCTGAAAAATGTTTGCATATTTAAAATAGCTTTTGTTTGGGCTTATGGATACGCAAAATGCCTAAGCATAACGTATATACGTACTAAAGCATAAAGATTCCACAAGGTCCACAATTATAATAAACTAGTGAAATATGCTGATGAAAAAATTAAATTATTTAACGTGTTACGTTCATACTGCTAGAGATCATACTTCCAGAGGACGTGATTGGATAATTTTGATCATCGATCACGTTGTGCTAAAAAGCTTGTGTAAAACTCAAAACAATTTTTAGAAGTATCTTTGTACGAATTGGTGACTCCTGCGGAATCATTTTGGTTTCATAATAGGTTATTCAGGGGTATAACCTATTGTGAAATGGTTGGTGAAGCTAGTCTTTTTATAATTTACAGAACCTAAGTCAACAACAAAGCCTAGCATCGATATTAAAATATTAATGAACTATAAATTGGGTTGTCAGTTCAGCTAGGGTTAGGTGGACGCGGCAACATTGACGTGCGTCCAATTTACCCTATCTGATAGTGGGCTGACGAAAATTATAATAACCCATTAAGTGCACGTCACACGCACGATTGGATGTCACCAGCTAACAGTGATTTTCCGGAGAGTAGTCGCGACATAACAACTCGTGTCGCTGGCGCACATGGCGGTCACAATTAAAATGTTAATTTGTCTCTCGCACATTGACACGCATCACGGTTTTATTGGGACACGCTCTATTGACTGACTACATTAAAACATTACGCGCCGAGTTAATTTTTTAATGGGTACTGTTTCATTATACTTATTGTTGACGAATTATGTGTCTACGTAGCAAAATAAATCTGTTTTATTATACCTTTGATTCGAACGGCCGTAATTTTAAACGTGAATAGGTACTAGTGATGTAACGAACGCATTCGAATACGCGATATTCGCACATTTTTCGACATTCGCATTCGCATCCGCAATTTTTAATGCGAATATGAACATAAAAATAATTAAATTACAAAAACGTAAATTCGATAGAGAAATAGGTATTAATTTCTATAATATTTATTACAAAACCTTATCTTCTGATTAAACTATCTTACAACTGTCTTGTTGTACTGTAATTCGCGCATCGAGAAAGCTGTAAACATTACATTTTCTGTGTCGACGTTTGGCTGCTATCTAGCCTAGTGGTAAGTGATGATGCGGCCTACGATGGAGCACGTCTGCCCATAAGCAACCTATTCACTTGAGCTTTGAAGACACCCAGGTTATACCCATCAGGAAACACAGACTCCGGCAAAGAGTTCCACTCCCTAGCAGTTCGCACAAGGAAGCTTGAAGCGAAGCGCTTCGTACGAGTGGAAGGGATATCTACCATGAAGCGGAGGCGCTTCGCCTTAAAATTATAGACAAATTGGTCCAAATTTTTGAGTCAATATTCGCATTCGCGTGTCTAAAATATGACATTCGTTACCTACATCACTAGTAGGTACTTAGGGTATAGATAAGGTGACGGTTAAGGGCGTAAGGTGTTTTACCGAGGAATTTAAATTGTTTTAAGAAAGGCTTATATTTGTCCTTATTTATCCGAGCATACAAAGTGTTATTATAATGAAGTTTATGTGTATAATATTGTTTTTTCTTAACAGAATTGTCTGTGAATGATGTGGTTCTATTATTTTCAAATTATTTTAAGAAGCGGGGAGGTATTGATGTTAGAATTAATTTGTTTTGGATTTTTTTACGTTATAGGTATCTTTACGAACGTTACTTCAATCTATAACGGGCCTTAAAAACGTTTTGTCATTACCGCTTTTAGAAACCATTCATATGGATTTAATAGATATCCTATTATGATTGTATCTAAGTAATCAACCCTTAGACCATAATGAATCTAACAATCCAATAATATATTACTAAGCTCGGGAATCTAAGCCATTCGCCTCATTCAGGCTTACGACCACTGGTCTACATAAGGAATCATAAAACTATCGTGTTTTAAATCAACTGCGTTAAAATTAATTAACATTAATAATGTTAATTAATTTTTAATTAACATTAATAATGTTAACATTATTAATTTTTAATTAACATTATTAATGTTAATTAAAAATTAATTAGCTAAGCTATATAATTTATATAGCTTAGCTAGCCTAGCTATTCTACTAATCGTGCAGACCACACAGGTAGTACAATCACGGTAATTCGTATTTCGTTGCCATAATGATCTATACAACAATTTATAATTCAAACTGGATTTTAAAGATCCGTTAAGTTTAATCCAAGCAGTAAACCACTTAATTGTGACTAAATACTGTATTTTCCAACACCTGTGTACATTATGGATGCAATAAATACTTGAATACTTGAAAGTAAAGGTTTTCTCAACAGTACAATGACAAGTCTAATAAAGCAAGAAACCTCACTTAGGTACAATTTCATACTTATGGTAATGCAGACTTTCATTAAGATGGAGCAATGCGATCTCTTTTTGAATCTTTTTTTTTGTAATGGAAATGGGTTTGCGTTTGGCCACTAACACGTCATAAAATTAAATGATGATGCGGCCTACGATGGAGCATGCCTGCCTATAAGCAACCTATTCACTCGCGCCTTGAACACATCTAGATTAAATGGAAACACAGACTTTGGCAAATAATTCCAGTTCTTTAAATCTTGCAGTGTAAATTAAATGCGAGATTATTACACTTCCATGCGTTCAACTAGAAGGGACCTTGTTTTACGTGGGCCGTTTTTCATGAATTACAAATGGCCGCCTCGTAATCCCAGTCAATCATTGTGAATTAAAAAAGAAAATTGCCTAGCTTGAGCGCTTGTCTTCGCATCTAAAGACGGCTTAATATAGAAAATTTAAAAACAATTATTCATTAATTAAAATAGGTTAAATTTTGTCTTTAATTTTGGTTGGGGTTATATACTATAGGTAAGTAGTTATATGCTAGTTTAATAATCGATATTTATTAATTAATTGGCGGTCCATTGTCTCTGCCTACCCCCATGGGACACACGTGTGAAGTTATGTACGTATGTTATTAATTAATCCAATAAATGGTTTTGAATTCATTGACACCCTAGTATAGCCACAAAATGATTGTAAGCGTAGTATGTGAATTCAGCTATATGCACATCCGTATTATAATAGTACCTAGAAGCTACTTAAAACATAATAGAAGAAAAAAAAATCTTAGAATACTTGTTGTCTTTGACCTGACCAAAACAAATTAATAGGTAATATATTAGTATTATTACCTATTTATCATTATTGTATTCTCATTATGAAATAGTTTCTAAATACTTAGGTGCGAAGATTCATGTCTCTATCAAAAGTTTACTAAGGGAAATACTACTTATTACTTATGGGTATAATTGAAAAAAGACACAGTAGGTAAATACATGGTAAGGTACCTTCATAGAGGACAAATCTTGATTTATTCTTCATTTAAGTATGAATTACGTTCCATTTAAATGAAAACCGCCGCTTATCTATACGCGGGTGCACTATAATTAGTTTCAAAATAATTGTACTATTACATTTTATTTCATTATTTCTCACAATTTCACTGTTTGGTTTTTGTGATGTTATTTTATAAATATTTATTTGTCAAATTGACATTTTGAAATCTATTATTTTTGGTGTAGTAAAAATAGGCTCTTTTAATGCAACCTCCTTTGTAATTAAAATCAAATGAGGCTCAATTGCAAACCAAACTACTCTATGCTATTTCAAAGTAAATATCTACAGTTTTTTTTAACGTCTTTGATCTACACGATAACAATATTAGGAATTCGAAATTTAAATAACGTAACATCAACAAATTCCATCGTCAAACATTTGAAGTGAAATTTCTGCGAGATTTCAGGTAGGTGTACCTATTCAGGAAATAGTGAGCTTATGGAAGCTCACTATTTCTCTAGAAGGTTCAACATGCGTGAATGTGACATTGTACAGGATATTGGTCGGGAGTTTTAGCTCGGTCGTGAAAAGAGTTACATTTTCTTATGTCCAACGTTTGGCTACCAACGAATGTCGCAGTTGACATGAAAGAACATCTTCAGGTGGCTTATGTAGGAGCTGAATTTAAGATCTAGATCTCACGGTAACATTGGACGACTTTGAGTTCAAAGAAAGCAAAGTTTAACTTATTGCTGTAAGATTTTGTAGATCCATGCACAGATAGAAACACAAATAATAATTAAAAATACTAAAATCATGTACCTAAGCATGGTGAAATTAAAAATTATTACTTACCCATTTCGATGGACTGAACAGTTGATGACTGGACGTATATTCACTCCGTAATTTGTCGTGGTTTCGATTCCCATATACCGAAGAACAAATGATCACATGATAAGTAACATGTTTAATATCACATTCTATTAACTGTAATGCAACCACGACTATGACAACGACACGGAGAAAATACACTAGCACTACACGTTTTAGACAAACTGAAATTAAATGAAAACATTATGATGAACTTAAAATTCCAGGAACCTGTAATAGCTTTTTAAAAAACTAAATGTTAATGTAACGTTGCTGTATAAAAATGAAGGAAAATTCCGAGAACGTTAATTGCTATCTGTAGATAATGATAAACATAAAGGAGATCAATCCGAAGGGAAGTTTAATATTGATGAGCCGACGACGCGCGTCCGAACGGCGGCCATCTATAAAAATATTAATTGCTGTCCTGTTCGCCTCGTAAACAATTCAGTGCACATGAAATATTTAGTACCTATACACGTTAAGTGTTACTTTTTATTTTAACTACACAAAAACTTGGCTTTGCTTGCGAATTTTATTTTTCATTGTAACTACGCAGCAACCGATTTATGCACAAATGAGTCATGTAACTAGATTTCAGATAAACCGATTCATTGATATCTCCCGAACATTTCAATTTGGGAGCGTCTAAATTATAGATGAGAGCGAGATTAAAACGACAATCTGTTCCAAACGTTATCATTTTCCAATTGTAAAGTTAATGGCGTTTGGCATAAGGTTCAGAATGGTTTCCTTTGCTCGGGGGTGGTTTAAGCAGGCTTTATTTCGTATTTGAATCGGGGAGTCAAATCAGGTTGGTAATAACGTTTTGCAAAACAGCAACGGGAATGCACCGGAGACGTATTGGCATAGAACATTTTGTGTTGTGAAATACTAGCTACTACTACCACTCGAAGCTGTACTCTCCTGTACGGTACCGGTCACGGAACGAGTGCAGTATCTAATTGGTAATCAAAAAGCACTCGTGTGTTGTACATGTTAGATTTGCGATCAATTTAGGTGGAACTACAGCTCTGTATTGAATCATTGAAGAGTTTGATGGATATTTCTAGTGTGTTTCAAACGGTTGCATCTATAGGTTAAGTGTTTGTTAGCTAGTTTTTAGCAGGGAAAGATATAGCTTTAACGACATCAAAAAAAAAAAAAGAATTGAAAATGGACTCTTAATTCATTGGGTTCCATTAATGATTCAAAATTTTCTTTTAGTAGGTAATTTCCACAATATAAGGTTTGAATTGAAAATTAATGACTGAATTAATGATTTAAAATGTATTTACAGTTTAAATGTATTTAGCAGAATAATCTCTTTGTTTGGATTAATTAATGGTTTCTGTTAGACGTTCTCCGTGGCCTATTGGACCTGTAATTAGTTTTCTCAAGGGTTGGAGTTGAAAGGGCGAAACCGGGATTTCCGTTATCTATTCAATAGGTCAATAATACTTAACTTTTAAATGTGTAAATACACTTGGACTAAAACATCTCCTTATTTAACTGTTCAACGCAGAAAAATATCCTTGTGCTTAACCTGTTTCAACCGTAATGAAGGATTACCATCACACATTATGCAATGTATGTAGGTGTAACATAGGTAAAAAGGCCTTGAAGGGTCATTGCCAACATTGACAATCGATATCTTGCCTAGCCGCATAAAAACTACGTAAACAGCATCGTACACCAACTAAAACATAGATACAACACGCGTGACTTGTTCACTGTTTAAACTGAGGATAAAAGGTGCAATGACCTTTAGTTTTCTTTCTAGGGAACCACTATTTTGTATGGAAAGCACTGTTCACCGGTTTTCCACGAGCAAACGAGTCATGCAATGTAGTCGAGAGCGTTTGTGTAAATGTTGAAAATTTTGAAATATTCGCATAAGTACATTACTGGTGCTTCGGCTTTCGGTTCAACTGACGTTGACGTAAGAAAAATTGTAGTTTGTATTGTAGTGTACGATACTGTTTTATTTTTTTGTAAACCAAATGGTTTTGCTTAAAATCCAAGAATATACTGACTTCAGTGAAACAATCACGCTATGCTAGGTCTTTCGATAGTGTTCAAGATCTACGTATTTAGTTGTAGTAAATAGCACCAAAGTGTGGGAGAGCCATGCTTTGGCACGAATGAGCCGGCTCGACCGGAGTGATACCACGGCTTCACAGAAAACCGACGTGAAACACTGCTTGCGTTGTGTGAGTGAGGTTATCGGAGGCCCAATTACCCAATGTTCCCAATCCCCGATTACCCAACAACCCTTAAATATCTAGCCCCCAAAAGGCCGGCAACGCACTTGTAACGTCTCTGATGCTTCAAGTGTCATTGCTTACCATCAGGTGATCTGTCTGCTCGTTTACCGGCTTATTCTATAAAAGAAACACCCAATAAAACGATAACTAGGCAAACTAAAGCATTATAAATAGTTACAATATGTACTTTTATTTACTAGCTAAGCATGTCTACAAAGTTAGGTAAAAATAGTTACAACAATATCAATTTTGCCAATCAATTTAAGTACCAATAAGAGCTTGTAACCATACAGCAGAGAATCTTTATCTAAATACCTTCATATTACTCCCACGAATTGGACCTTTTTATTTGAGTACCTATCAATAAGGAAAAATATTAAAAGATACATGTAAATATAAATAGACGGACTCCGTGGAAATAGATATCTGTATCCATCAAATATCGACGGTCTTTTGAAATTATTTTCAACCATATCATATCTTTGCTCTTTTGTGTGTATTAAAACATCGTATGTAATGCCCCCAGCATGAATCATCAATAGCCTGAGATCAGTCCATTACTGGACTTTGGAACATCCTCTGCACATGGAGGGTTTACTATATATAATCTCCAGTCTCCATATTGCAGTTCAAAAAGGTTCAGTTAGACTTAAACAAAAGTTTTCAAAAGTAATCAAAATATGTGGTTTACAGTCATTCCTGGTGCTCATGGGAATGGTATCACGATGGCAAAAAGTAATTGTAATGTTGTATAGTTATAGTAACAACTGCTGTTGCTACTTATATTGCTCGGGTTTGTATTCAATATAAGATTAAAACTGTTAACAATAAATGCAAGTTCCAATTGAATGACGTCGAGATGACAAATGAAGCCATATTTCGGAGTTGAGCTCCTGATTTACACCCGGTTTCTGTCAGGATTAATTAAATCTGTTGCGATATAAATACAAAAATGAATCTGATTGTTTGACTGTACCTTAATATAAGGGTTGATCGTAACAATCAATCATATATTGACGCTTCGTTTATGAGACTTTCACTTATTTATTTATTTTTATAATATCAATAGGTCTAATGTTTTTTATTAGGAGCAAAGGAGATGGATTAAAATTGCCACACGTCCTCAAAAGATACAAATGTATAAAATAATATGGCATACTTCATTTTTTACACCTTCATATGAAAACACTGCTATGAAAATAGTTTGAGATTTTACTTATTTCTCCTGAATCCTGGAGACCGGAGACTTGACTTTATTACTACGGAGACTACTTTAGAAATAAACTTTCAAATAAAAAAAATAATTAAATCGGTTGCAATACCTCTTTAATCAAACTAAAATTCCAAGAACGAAAGATATCAAGGATTACATAAAGTCAGATGCGGCTTTAGAAGAACTTTAACTTTTGTTCCATAAACAATTTGCTGAGACAAAGACACACGTAGGTTCTACTTATCGAGCAAAATAATTAACTTAAATAAAACTGGTGTAATTTTATTGTTTACGTTTACGAACGTTTTCATTTGCGAGTCTTCCAAGTATACGGAGCTGTTAACTTAAACTCCGGTATTTATAATGAGCTCAACAACACCGACAAACATACCTCTGTCACTCTCATCCTGAACAAATACACGAAGTTGGAGTGAGACAAAGTACTGTCGGAATTAGTGCCGTTTTAATTTTATGAATACAGAGAAAATACATTGATGTCTTAGTTTAAAGCAATCTTCACGCTTGTTAGGCTCTCTTTAGGGGTTCAACAGTTTTCCTTTTGAGAATTAAATAAACAATATAATTTATGAATAAGTTAATATTATGCTTATATTTTGAGGATCTTCGCAATGGTTTTATGTTTTTAGCGATTAAGTAAGTGTGTAAGTTTTAAGCAATTCTAAGAACAAGCCAAGTATTTTCAAGGTAAAGTACCCTACCTATACCTATTTCCCTAAAGACGTGTCGTATCAGACGAAGCACCTTCAGGACTTCAGCACAGACAGCACAGAACCCGTCTCTTAAAAAGGACTGTTAGTTTCCACTAGGGTGGTTGTAGAAGGGTGATAATCTCAATATCCCAAGTCTTTTTACCCAAAATCTTTCCCCCAAAACATTTCAATACAGTTTTCTGTGTAATATATACTAAAAACGATGAGATTCTACTTCTTTAAAAAATAAAATTTACAAATTCGTAAGAGAATTTTCAAGTTCAAAGTCAGTTAGACAGGTAAGTAAGGGAGTCGATATCGTTCCGCCACCTTTGCCCCATGGCCACTGGGAATGTTGCCATAAATCTAAAACTTTTTACACTTTAAAATAGATAAGGAGGTATATCGAACAGTTTAAAACAAAAAAACATTCCAAATGACGTATGTTTTTAAAGTAAGACAGATTTAAACATCTGGACTTTTAAGAATAATTCGTAAGGACCTCTTCTTATCGGGAAAACGTAGCAAGTAAAAGTTTTGCGATTACAGATAGTTCGAATACAACAGCTGAATGAGTGGGAGTCCCCTACATATGCTTCAAAGTGCTAACTCCAACTATGTCTATAAAGTAAAACACACGATCATAAAGCTACATCAATTTTATAAAGGTAAATCTGTAACAACTCTGTAAAGTAACTCCATATTCCCATACTTGCTCCACAATAACTCGTATTAACTCAACTGAGCTATGATTTATGTAAGTTTCGTTATTACCCTTGAATGAGAAGTTAAGCAAATCCCGTCTTACGAGTATAGGCTTACTAAGTTTTATCGGGCGGTCCATAAGTGGCATAAATCACCTTTATCGCGTACTCCGATACTTACTTACTGCATCACGAATACGCTTCACTTCACTTACAACTTTGTGATCGGTGCTCAATCGCTCATATCTACATATTAGCTGTTTAATGCACTTCTCACATTTTAAAGAAAGATATATTTTTTGTTCTTTATAAATAAAAAGTAATTTTTAGCTAGATTTCTGCTTTTGTACTATCTACCTCGGAGGACGTCCACCTACAAGGTGGACAGACGACCTGTTTAAGGTCGCAAGGAGCTGCTGGATACAGGTCGCTTCCAACCGGCCAATCTGGAAGTCATTGGGGGCGGCCTATGTTCAGCAGTGGTCGTCTTGTGGCTGAAATGATGATGATGTATCCCTGCCTTTACTACCTGCATAGTTCCCTCTCTACATTAATCATACGTTTAAAAGAAAAATTGTCTAGTATTACGTTAGGTCCTTAAGAGAGCTATTTAGGCACTGACTTAAGATTTAATTTTTTTAAATAAGCCTTTATGAACTTACTCACATACATACAACGACAACTGATTTACATACGTTAAATGCACCACACCCACAAGCCGAGAATATTAAACTATGGAAATATTCCAAAAAGTTCTGTTTAGTTGTCCTATGATACCCTTACTAGGTTTTGGGATTTGTAATATTAATCCATTTTATTCCATTTAAGTTGGTGCAGACAATTTGGAAGCAAACTCATTCGATTTGTGGTGTCCAGGGACATGTCATCGGTTACCCAATTCGTATTTAGGTAAGTATTTTAATTTGATGTAAGCTGGACGATATGATAAGACCAGATACGTGATTAAATAATTAGAAAATTAATTTTACATAGTATAGATATTTTTATTGAATATATCGTCGATAGTCGCAAACGCAGCTGCTGATCTCCATCTTCAACAGATTTTTTTTGTGGTGTTCTATCCAGCTCCTTTGACCCATCCAAAGAAAAATAGGTTCACTCACTACCATGAGAAAATAACATACCTAATTGGCGGAAAGTGGGTGTATTTATTGTAAGTAGGCACTTATATCTGATAATATACCAAATTGATATCTACTTTTCTGTTTCACAAAAATAGCGAACCACCAATACCGACAGTCCAGTCCAGTGCAATGACCAAACTTAGCCATTTGCGGTATTCTATTTCGGGAAGGTCCATTTCCTATAAACCACCAATATCGAGCACACCTCTTAATTGGGCCCCGATATAGTAAGTTTATTGACTAGAAAATAGAGCAGCTTATAGTATTAAAAAATAAAAATTAGGTACTTAATGGCAGTTTATAGTATCAAAAAATGTAAATTAATGGCTATACTATGATTATGGCTTAATATATCCTTGTAACATTTTATGTAATAGGTAAATAGGCTTATATAAATAATGTCTATAATTATAAATATAACAGGTACTCTTCCATATATTTGTCAAGAACTGTAAATGTTGCGTATGCGCAAAATATTTACATTTGAAATCTGAGTAAAATTTGTGTTGAAAATATTGTGACAGGAATTAATGAATTGTGTAATATGTTGATTGGAAAGTAAAGTAGAATGTAGTTTGTGTTAGGACGATATCAGACAGTAATACAAATAAGTATTATATGGCAACATCAAATAATTTCAGTACCTCAAATAATTTACATTCAAAGTAATAGAAAGGAGAGCGCGTTTCTAATTGGCCAGTACGAACGAGCCGACAGTACATACTAAGGGTACAGATCAGAACCAATGCGAGTAAAATCAACAGTCAAATCCATTAGTTTTTGGATGGGCTAGGTAAACAAGGAGACGGAGCACAGCCTGATGTTAAGCAACCGGCGCCGCTCATAGACAATCGCAACACCAGAGGAATAACTTTTGGGGATTTCCGAATAGCGATTATAATTAAAAATCTAATTAGTCTGTCTGTTAGGTAATGAAAAATTATAAGACACGTAATTTTTTATTTGACACATAAGATAACAATACTTAGATAAAACGAATTAAAGTTTAGGAGTGGAAGAAAATACGTCATTTCTACGTAGGAAACTTACTAAAGACTTAAAAGTGACGTCACGCGATATTTCAAATCGATATATCTCCGAAAGTGTTTGATTCGTAAGAAAAAAAAAATACAAGACGAACATTAAAATAAAAATTAGTCATTTACCCTATTGAGGTAGCCTCACTCATACGACGAAACAAAGCATGTACATCAATGGACATTGGACCATGTAAATACTCCCATATTGTTCAGATCAATTATATTGATGCTGACACTCCACATTAATGACATTATAAAACCTACAATGGAGTATATTAAACCACAGCGTACGTGCGATCAGATCAAGTGGGTTGTGGCAGTTAATATTACAATTGAATTAGACCTGCTAATCCGATATCATGCTAATTTGCTTGCATGTAATAAACACGTTAATTATCGTAAGACTATACATATACTAATAGATCATGTATAATTTCAACGTAGAGAATACATTTTAAAAGGTACTTATCCACAAAAGATAAGAATTTAGTTTTTCTGACTCAGAATCCTACTGTAGATGAATTTTTTTGAGCAAATAAAGTCGTTTACCTGCTTTAGATTTCAAAAGATAATTTCTCAGTAACGTCTAACTTACCCTTGAATTGAAACGGCGTATGAGTTTATTTCCGACATGTGACATTAAGTAATACTGAGCGCCATTTGTGCAAGAGTGATAGCCAAGTGTGATTCACATAATTTAAATAGACAGTAAAAAGTACAATCAGGTGATTTGTATGGATGACATAAAAATTATAATATTTAACATGATGACGTGTGTAGGGGCGGTCATTGAGAGAGTGACATGAATGGCAGTCGCGCATGCGCGCAGGCTCCGCTTTCAGAGAGATATAAGCACGCCGCCCGAGCCCATCGACACACAACTTTGGCGCGCCCAAACGTTCCAACAGAGAACTTGGCGACGGACAACATATTATATACTCTCAATATAACAACCTCATTTAACTTCAATATATTTATTTCTCAACAACGACATCCTCCAGTGAGTTGTGACTAAGTTTTTTAAGTGAATTCTACTTTAGCAAAACATTTTCCGCGAACTTTTAGTTACTTTCGAAGTTTTCGTCGGCGCGACAACTCTGTCGGTCGGAGGTGAGTGCACTATTATACTTTATTTTAATTGTCATTTAAACATCATGAGATTACTGTTGTTTTACTTATAAAATATAAAAAATATATTACACGAAAATAGTTATAACACAATATTTTAATTAAAAATCGTTCGGTCACGTTAGATATAAAATATAATAAATATTAGGGATAGAAACTCTGTAAGCAGAACAAAAATATATATTTTTTTAAATATATGAAGATTTTTTTAAATATCCCAAAAAGTAAATGGGTAATATTTGAAATATTTTTTTTGAGAACCGTAAAAACATTATAAAATTGTACCATATCTAGATATTTTATTATATTGCTATATTCTACAAAGATAATAAAGTTTATAAACATAAAGTAACAATATACGCTAGTATAACATTTTATAATGTTCATGTAACATGACTCACGTACAGTTAATAATACACAAAACACACTGTTGACTTTGCAAGCATTTTGGACATATTTATTAATAGATTACACTATATATGATGTAATGTACGACTTGATTAAAATCATACCAAACGAGATAAGATAAAAGAGGGTTCAACAATTATTGTCGTATAGTTAGGTAACATATAACACATACCTATGACTATATTACGGGCCGAAAGCGTGTGTTAGGATGTTAGAAAATTTCCAACAAGTTTCCTCGTTATTTGCTTTATCAAACGAATTAAACAGACATGGTTGTAAAAATTCCGTTCCGACGGATTGTTACAAACTCCGCGATCTAGTTTCTATATGTAATTGCAGATTTTTAGTTGTTAACTAGGCAGAAAATATGGTGAGATGCTCAAAATGAATTATTGCATATTCAATACTTTTTTGTCCATTTAGTACGTAATTATTTTAACTGTTATGCAATTTGTCAACTTATGTCGTTGTGCAATTTAAAATAAACAGTACCTGTATCAATAAAAAATATCACTCAATTTTCAGCATTTAAATAAATCTGTGTCGTAATTGTAGGAGTTGGAAAAATAACGCCACTTTTCTCGGTGTCGTCGAAGCTTAATTGTTTTATGTTCCCCGGCGCAATAAATTAAGAAATTACATTTAAATCACAGCGCAATTTAAGTGAACCGGAGCCGAGTAAAAAATTAAATGACTAAATAAACCGACGAATTGAAAAATATTGCGGCGAATGAGGGAAAGGGGAATGTGCGGACAGTCTTGCGACGGAACGCTCGAGAGATCTTAGTTCTGTACATTTTCCGGCTTCTTGGTGAAGCACGAAGCACTGTAATTAAAGAAATTCATACAATAACGTGCGATATGGCATTGCCACGTACGAACTATTTTTAATACTTCTTTTGTGTTCACTGCACAAATAATACAAACTACAATAAAACCGCAGCACTAGTTATTTCATTTTGAAGAAAGGTAATATTATTTTTTGTCTCCAAACTTTTTCTTCATTAAAAACAATTAATTACGAGTTTGCAATAACAATATTCCGATATAATGGTTAAAATAATCCCGCGGCATGCGGCATGATAAACTATTTACAATTAAGATAAAATTATGATATTTATATTTAGTCTAATGAGATTACAAAGAGCAATGATGTATTGCTCATGTTATCTGGAGATTCCCGTGTTTCATAAAAAAGTATATTTATATTTAGTAAAAATGATATTGTTATAAATTAAAGATAACAAAAGTACATGACATTACACAATACATACATATATACCTTTGTCAGATTATACTCGTTTGAACTTTGGTTTCGGTATTCATTGTATAGAATATTGGGATCCAATTTTCTCATTCTCGTTGTTTTATGTTCCGCAGATTAAGAATGATAAGGATACAACTCTTAATTTCACCTGAGGGTATCATAATTTACTTATTGATGTGCTATCTCACGCGTTTGAACTTATTACCTTATTCCCAAAAGACTGTTGTTACAAAAAATGTTTTCAGAATTTGCCAAATACCGAAAAAGGTTACACACGTTTTTTTTTGTAATTTGCGCTTTCAAATGCAAAGATTAAACACAGATAATGTTATAAGTACATGACAAATCAACTGCTATTAGATATAAAAGAACACTAAAAGCTATTTTGAACCGTTTATCTGCTACTTCGTGTCAATTACAGTTTATCAGATTTTTATGTTATAATATTAACGCTAATGATGACAACGTGCATTGGGGTTCCATCAGAAAATTATCATACACTACAAACAACCGATAATTCACGGGACGTGGGAATTTTGACAAAATGACGACATAACTACTTACCTAACTTACCTAACTTCATTTACTAAGTTATTTTTTGCATTTAACTTTACAAAAGCCACGCGCCAATTTTGATTAAATTTTGAATAATTTAGTAAAAAAAAGCATAAGTTTGAAAACAAGTTTTAATGTTGTGTCGTTACATATTTTATTTAACGTTATCTTTACGAAGTGCATACTTTGTGTAATGAAAGAGTATAGTGATTGCGTCTTGTGATACTGCATCAAAAGGCGTGCTAGTGACGTATGTAGGTCTGAGGTTTGAGATTAAAGGGAATATATAGTAACATTACATCTATTCACTATCTTAAACTACGGATCTACAAAGTTGACAGGCTCTGGTATCTGGTGTCCGCAGCCCGTTGTATAGTGGGCAGACTGAGCAGAGCATTGTGCGTCCGTGGCACACGCTCTGTACACTATTTTATTTAGTTTACGAAATGTTTGCTCGGTACATATTTACGCGGTACAATGAATTCCATGAGTCCGAGAGCTCATAACAATAAGCAAAAGTTTGCAGCAGAAATGCGGAACACGGCGGTAAGTGGGATCGGGAGAAACAATAGGTGTTCTTGTGACGGTTCCTGAATAATTACTGCAAGCCCTCCGACTTTACTCCTGTAGCTGGTTCCACTTCATTGTCAGATAATCTCTGTTCACCAACAGTTCCCTATCAACAAACGTAATCTTATTGTTCAGTAACAATTAATTGAGACGGAAGTTTGATCGTTCAGGAAATTATCATTTCAAGTTAAGTGACGAACTGTGTCTTTTTGCAAAAGTTTATCAGACTTTACTTTTGATAGGAATAAAACTTTACGTTTCTGTTCATAATTATTTTAATTTGGAGAATCAAATAAGTAGACGTACCTTTATGGTACTTTTCCACCATAGATGTGCTATGTAGCTATGCTACAAAGATGTAATAGTTAAGCTGTGAAAGTGCTGTGTAGTTGTGCGAGGAAGATGCACAGCTTCAATATGCAATGTATCGATAGTAGAAAGCCTTCCATAGAAAGCATCTTTCCATATAAAAAACATATCTTAGTTGAAGCCGTTTCCACCAGTGCTAAGCTATGTGTACCAATAAATAAGATTGGTGGAAGCCTCCATCCAGGTATCCACACCAATGTAGCATAGCGTATCTCTGGTAGAAAAGCACCCTTACGGACGAAACTTTCAATCAGTTAATAAATACCGCGTTCATGTGAGATTTGAGTTACAGGAGCAAGTCAAATCTTCGATTGTCTTTGTTGAGGTGGCCAGTAATCCGCGGGAGGTTAACGTTCAAGTAGTTTTTAATCACGTCGCGTACAAGTTGGTGGAGATCGTAATACTTCACGGAGTCGAGAGCCGCGACTTTTGCAGCAGTAATCCTAAAGAGTTTGCCAACATCATATTTCTGAAGATAAGAACAGTTTTGTCGCTTCTAAGACTTTGACATACTTTGTGTTAACTTATGAACGATCTGATGTCACAGTTATCTAGGAAAATATGATATGTTGCAGTCTTTCAGAATGATTTTGCTCACATTACTTGATATCACAGATGCGCGTAGTTGAAATAATGAATATGCTGGTTCATAAAAGCAATGGATAGTGTTTCTCCATTTCTGTTGTGTTGAATAATTTTGCGACGGATAATGTTTAAAAGAAATAATGATGTGAGTTTATTCATAATATTGCTCTTAAAATGTAGACTACAAAATAAAAATGATTTTATAATAATCAGTTATTGAATGATAAATGTCATGAAGTTTACTGACTTGGAGTTGACTGTATAACCTGACGTTAAAAGAATTTAATTAATAAGTACTTATAGGCTTTTTAATTAGAAGCTTTTTCTGACATTTGATTAAATCAATCAAACTACTATTAATTCTAAAAGATATCTTTGAATATTTTATAGACATATCTAAATAAATGTAAAGTGATATTTTTGGTTTGAATTGATCGAAAATTCGTTGGTAAACTGTACCTCGAATATCATAATAACAGCAAACATTTTAGTAAACATACCTTTTAAAAGGTTTTACACAGGTATGAATGGCATCCAAATATGAATTTGACGTGAGATACTTTTAGTGTTTAATATTGAAATGCAAATACACACAGATAAACGATGGAAAGGAATTGATGGTTTACCAATTCCATTTTTTGAAGGGGAAAATCATCCAATGATTTCTCCCGCCTTGGGCGAGGCGAGAGGGAGTATCAGACTTACTGACTAAAAACCATGGCGTTCCTATTTCTGCTTTTCGAGCTGGAGCCCCGGTAACCCGCTAGGTACCAATCCCTTTAAAAGTTAAACTACGCGTTTCGCGGCCGATCTGTTAACCATCTTTTACATTTTGAAATGTCTTTTTCTTCAATACATTCTGAGATATTTTAAACATTTTTAATCATAATTAGATACATTCTTGCAATAAGGAATCTGAAATTCCAGTCTACTAGATACTCGTAGTTAAATGCAATTGTTCCGTGCAAAAGATCATTCAGTTAAATCTAGTCTGGAATTAGTGCTTTGTCTTATTGGTAAAAGGCCAAATTAAACAATGACTAGAGTGGAACAGATGCGAACTTAACTCTGCAATAGAGGGGTAAATAGAAAGGTATACCTACCTTATCTACCTACTAGTGAAGTTTTACGCGAGAGTGAGTGCTTCATCTATAGTTACCAGTTACCTATAGTTCTGCTGAACAGGTAATCGCGCTAAGTCAGCAATTCAACGTGATTAGTGCCGTCTGCTGCACAGCGAACAAATATTTGTGTTGACACTGCGGTGCACTTGTTTTCCTATCAGATTGCTTACCTATTGAGATTTGTAGTTTGTTCTATTTGAATTAATAAGCACAGAATTTCTGAAAAAAGGTTAATAGACAAAGAATTTCTGCAAGGGGAGTATGGAATGTGATCTTGTTGTATTCAAATTTCTATGGCTTTTTTTTAGTTTTTCTCAGTGGTATAGTGCTCATAACAACTTGTAGATAATATACATTTAAAGTCTACCTACTACAGTTAACAAAATATTGACGGACAAACAACAGCCGAACAGAGGAAGCTTTGGTAATAGGATTCTGTTGACACTTTTTTAATGTCAGACCCTATAAGGCGAAATTTACTGTTTGCATGGGCATTGTGGTACCTATCAAAATATACACAAAGCTTAATAAAGTAAGTCTGTATGTATGTACAGTTTGTAAGTAGCGTAGTGTAGTATACTGTAGTGTGTGGATACTCGATATTAGCTCAGGGAAACTAATTGCACCCGTACTAAGTTGCGGGCTCGCGGTTTTGTATGGTACAGGAAATGCTTTTCTGAAGAGCAAGTACCAAATGAAGTAAAAATGACTGTAAAATATTCATTTTAAGATAGACATATTTGTAAAATTAATGTATACGTCTTATAGAAAACTATCGCAGTTGTGTAAAATGTAAATAGGGAAACAAAACAATTTTCGGCGCTTTAAATTTCATAAAATTGAATAACATTAAATATTTATCCAGGTACGTATTTTATTTATATGTGGATTTATTGTGGCATAAATCGCCACGTAGGTGAAGCGATTTAATATCGAATTTCGACATTAATCTCAACATTTCGAGTTAGGTGTGGTTCACACTGATTTATAGGCAGTGCAATTCCTGGAATTCAATTTCACAAAACGGTTCCGTGAGCTGATAAGACAGACAGATGTTAACAAATAAGGCAAGAAATATTTTGAAATATGTTGGCATGCTGCAAAATCAAACCTCCTTTATTTACCTTAGAAGTTTGGCCTTAAACTTAAGTTAAACATGTGGAGGTACAGACGGCTTGTCTGATAACGTAACTATTACGCAATGGATCATCTTATGTACAATCCAATGTATGCTTACCTACAAAACATAATTAGGTAATTCCAACCTGCCTTTGGCATCATTCCATGGGGAGATCACTAATGATCCAATTTGTATGACAAAAGTCTAAATGCTGACACAAACAACATGAATATGTATCTGATGTTTTGGCTTTATGACATAATTATTGTAATACACAAATTGCCAATTAAATTGTGACGGCTTTTGTCAATTTGCGGTGCTTTGAGCCGCTGATTAATACTAAGAGATTGTTTCGATAATTTGGTAATATGTACTAAGAGGCGAAGTAAATCTTATTTTAGAATCGGTGCAGATTAAGAGGTTGTGTAGCGAAGCATGAGCTGTTCACTTCGCTCGTGTAATCTTAATTGGGGCAAAAACGAACCGAAATCATAGTTCCTAGTTTGGAGTCCATGTATTATTTTTTATTTTGGTATAAGAAACCGCACATATAAATAATGCTTTTATACACAAGCGCCCTATTAGGTGTAACACCCTTCAAAACTATATTATAAATAGCAAAGACAATATACCTATGTCTGAACGCTGAGAATATAATGAAACCAAAACTGCACAGATTACCAAACGATGATTAATAACTTTCATATTATTTATGGTCCACGAGTCCACGGTCTATCAAATACAACACTGTCACTTACGTAATTGGTTCCTGATTAAATTCCGCTCGTAAAGAGCGCGGTGCATGAACGCAGCTGTTGCGTCTCAATATATATCGCACATAAATCCGCCATCACACATCCCATACATATAACTATAACCAGCCATAACTAAACAATAAAATACCCGCAGAGTCGTCTGTGGAAAGATAGCAGCCATTTATAGATTTATAGATTTTATGGACTGTCCAATCGGCTTAAAGGCAGCCTTCTCAGGTGTTCCGTATGGACAGATTTTCATTACAGATTTTAGGAGTTTCTTTATGATAATAGGCTTAGGACATGACCTTTTTCACTATTGTGTAAAGTGAAGTGAATCGGTCATTGCAGATTTTAACTGAAATTGCGCCCTATGTTTTTTCCTGAGCGCAATGTAAGAATTGTTACCGATCCATTATGTACGTACGAATAATAAGTTTATTTAGAAAAAACGCGTCGTGTGTAAGAACATTGATGCTTGCACATGGATTTGTTTTCAAAGACGACAAATCAAACAGTTATCAATTTAGAATTTTCACTAAAAATACCTTTAATCTTTTCCCTTGATTTTTTATATCCGGTACGCAAGTTTGTAACGCGGTTGTATGTATTATAAATAATTCAGAATATATTTGATAAATGGTAGCAAATAATGTTTGAATATTACAATATGTCGAGGATGTAGATGGATTTGCCGTTACGTTATCATTTAACAACTGAAAAGTTTTAACTACCAACACGTGAGTTCGGCTTATGTAGTAAAAATCCCATAGAGTTTGATTAACTGAGGTTTAAGCTGGGTCCTTAGGTCGCAGTCTCGACTAAACTTATGTCTGATGTTGTGGACACACATAAAATAACATTGTCTAGTCTCATCTTTCCTCTAATCTCATACATACGAGGTCAATATGTCAATTTCGAGATGTTACTTAACGTCCAATGTAATAAGGTGACAAACTGATTAGAGTGCTCTCCAAGGAAAAGTAACTCGACATTACTTGTTTGTTCGCAAACTTTTTCGGTACCTACGCAATACGCATCATTTATAATATTTCAAAAACGTTTTCAAAACTCCGTAATTTGTGGCATTCAAAAAACTTCCAATTTTAAAGACTCCTTCATTCCCTTCGTCTACATAAATTTCTTTCTTTTTAACTTTTATTAGTATTTCTCGCTTCACTTACATTGCTATGGTCGTTGAACTTAAAATAAGGGATTGTATAGTAACCGTGCAAGAGGCTAGCCACTCGAGGGGAGTTGATAAAATTACTAGAACGAAGTTAAGGGCTTGCTGAAATTACGCGCGGACGCAACCTACTTCCCTGGTTCACGAAAATTCGCTGTTTCCGAAGGTAAAATTACGAACTTCCTGTAGAAAAAAACAACGTGTAAGTAGTGTACCAGTATACACTGGTAAACCCGTGTTCGTGGGGAAGTCACTCTTTGACTACAGATAACAGGTGATTTAGAAGTTTTAATTAGAATATTTTCGCGAATTATTTCAATTCAAATTATTCGCGAAAATCAACTAAATCAAACATAGAACTTTTTTCATTTCCTTTTCGCGAGAAAGATGATTAAAGATAACGATGGAATGTGTCCATTTCCAGTTGTGGTATTTTGTATTTATTTTTGTATGTTTTTTATATTTTGAAGGCCGAGCTGTTTTGTCTTTGCTCTTTCAACCACTTCCACGCGATTACAAAGTATTTAAATTCTTCTTTATCTCTTACAATTGTGGATTAAAGAGCGCGTTTATTTAGTCAAAAGGAAAAATGCTTTGACTTATACTTACAAAGGGTGTTATGATGTAGTAAATTATGAGTGATAACAAAGGAAGACATTTGTGAATATTTTTATCTCTGTGTTACAAATCTCTATCATTAGTTTTGCTTGGAAACGTTGGATACTGTATGTATAGGGTTCATGATTTCATATGGGCTCTAAAGCGGCTTCTGAAGATTAATTTTCATTTTTTATGAAGCTTGTTTTCTCAAGTGTATTCGGAGATTCCTTCATTCTACACCGCAGGGGAGGGACGTACAGATACGACATAATATTGATATATCGTCGTGCAGTATGAAATGTTAGGGAATGGAAGATGATGAACGTGATGGTTGTGACGTCACGCTAGTTTTATAAACGTCACAGTAGTTACTGTATCGCTGGCTGGAACACGCGACCGATGCCGCGCCTGCCTTTGATTTATAGCTGTTTGCTCAGCTTCAATAAATCAGTTCTATTGATTTATTCTAGTTTTCCAATGGTCCTTTTCAAATGACTTTATTAATAGTTATGCCCTCAGCAAATTAACAGTAACATGAGCAATCTTACATTTGCTATTAAAACAAGAGATTCGTAATAGTATTGCGTGCAACGTGAATAACTGTGTTCGCGTTGAGTAATGATTTAATTTCGGTCGTGAACATGATAAACGAATTAAGATTCTCCGAACAGGTATTTTACATTGTTCATAAATGTGAATAATATTGTATACAATGTAGTCAGACATTACTTTACTTTACTTTTATGAAATATCTTATTTAAATAGAACACGTCAGGACAAGTTAACCTTTGAATAGGACGGGTGTAATGTATATACCTGTATATATTTATTTATGTAAGAATCCTTGGGGTTTTATATCCAACAATAACTGACATTGTCCTGTCAGTTGGACAAGTGGGTGGTTCTGCAGGAGGCAGTGTTTCATTCCGACCGAGCACACATTTCGAAATATTGTGTTGTTGCTATGACCTTCTTGCGCGGCGTTCTTTTCGCTATTGAGACGGTTAATGAATGGCAGTCTTTACCTATGTATGTACCTTCCTATCTATTTTTAGTTTTGTTTGTGGACATTGAAAGTGATAACAGACGTACTTAGGTTAATACAAGTCCACTGGTGCTTAATCTAAGGGAGACTTTCCTTTCACAATTTTGAATATAGTCCATAAGTAAGGTATACACACTGCTTTAAACGTGGATCTATATTGGAATGTTAATTAATTAGTTTAAACATTTTTGTATTAACTATTGTGAGTTTAGAGATTAAAAAGATTATAATTTTAGGTAAAACACACATTTATATTTGTTCTTCTTCAATAAACATTTCACACAGTTTTTTTTTATTTTGTGAACGTCAACGATTCGATATTCGGGTTTTCCTTACCAATGACATTCGTCAATGTAGCGAACTTATAGGCTGTCGGAAACCATAATGTAACGATTCAATTGACATTAATTGTTTTATAATTGGAATTTATTTACAAAGACGTTGGACCCTTTGATCGAATGTTGTTGCGTATTTACACAAATCTGTTACCAGGAACAACTATTGGTTCTAAAAATCTATTAAATTTACGTTATACAACCTGACTACCGCTACCCAGAATAGCAGTTATTTATGTAACTTAGAATTTGGGTATGATCAAGTCGTTTGTCGTATAAATAGTCCTATTAAAAACTCTGAATTGGCAAAACCAAGACACATTTCAGTGACCAAAATGCTTCAATAATTGTTACTTCACAAAGTTATTCTGATGTTTAACATCTTGTGTAGGTTAATATTTAGCCAGCACAATTTCGTTCTAAATTCAAATATAATTTTAAAAACCAGCCTGTACTTGAATTTACAAGGTGATATAAAACCTCTTTGGTACTATATTTCCTCATTCTTTTGTTTCTGGTTCTTGCGAGCGTAACTTTAAAAATGAGTGAGTGAATATTCTGAGTGGTAGCTTGTGCATTGCCTTCTTGCTGGCTAATTAATTACACTTCATGTGCCTCAAACTATAGGTACAGTGCCTGTATATATATACTTACCTATATAAAACTAAATTGCTTGAACAGCACTTTGACATGTGTAAATATGACGGTATACATAAATGACTATATCTTTCAAAATAAAATATGTAAATGCTAACATTTTATATTTGCGTCGCAGTATCATTACCTGGAGTAGATGTTGCCTAACTTTAAAATGTTTGGCCATTTCGCGCCAGTCCAATTTGGCTGATGTTTGCCAGTGCCCGATTTGGCTCTCGCTCACAATTCGGTCTCTTTGTAGGCGTGTATTTTTTATTCGGTGATTAATTTCCCGGTTTGAATCGTATTTTTGAATACAGTCCAGGGGCTAAAGTCTTGTTTTATTTCGTTCCAATTGTAAAACGTTTAAAAGAAGAGGTTCAATTGCTAGTAAGTAAAAAACTAGATCTGAAATGTTCGATTTTATCTTAAGCACTACTACGCTTTATTCGTAAAAGTGACACTTTCACTTGCAGTAATATCAAAAATAGCCCAAAGTATGTCTAATTTAGAATGAATGCCACCCACACATTCCTTAACGAATGCTTAGCTCGGAACTTAACTAATGACTGTAAAGTGACAAACACAAAACTGAAAACCGATAATATTAATTAAAAGCTGCAAAGATACACTTATACTGTAACTTATATACAGCAACATGACTTGTCTATTTCCCCCACGTGTATCTCGTCCTAATTAGTAGAAACGCATGACTCTGTGGTTTCCCACTTGTTGATTTAGATCATCAGGGCTGTATATAGGTCGTTTATAACTCATTTCCCATTGTCTGTCTGTACTGTGACCGTTGTAAGGGATGTATAAACTATTCTAAGCGCTGTTTCATTACGCTTTGACTTGCTTTGTGCAATGAGTTAATGAGGACAAGTTGATGTTCCGTAGGATATCTGTTCTAAGTCTCTGTTTGTGGATCGTGCCTGAGATTTGTGCAGTTTAGCCACCATTAATTTATTGTTGAAATATAAATAATTATTTAATACGTCGTCGTCTTACCAATTAAATAGGTTTATCTATTCACAGAAACGCATGAATATCGGTTCAGCGGTTCTCATGTAATGATTGCTTAAACTAGGCATAGCAACGATTTTATTAATGCCTCTGAGTTCAGTGGTTAAACTAAAACTTAATGTTATTATTTTTCAGTATATTTTCCAGATTTATATTCTTAACCTAGATAGTTTAATATATGGATAACAAAATTAGATACAAAAATATAATTAGATAACCAAATCACTGTATACGGTTTTAATGCTAGTAAAAATGAGAAAACATAATTATATTATAAAAAAAAGCATTGAAATATTTATGGGAAAATGATTTTGACTTAAGCAGGTATAAAAAGGCACTTTAATGTTAGAATTCGCTCAAATTGATTTTCCTTAAATAAAATACAATTTTCCTTACAACATATGTTTTAGGAACATATTATATTGAAAAACATGTTTGCTTGAAAATGAGGTACGGGTGAAATAAACATTAATAACACAAGTTATTCGACGACAACTTAAGATCTATTTGATTGACTCTAAAAATACAAAAACAGTCATTCAACATTACGCCCGCGGGTCAAAAACAGTAAAAGAAAAGGCTTGAGAGAAATACGAGAAACCTTAAGACGTCCACAATTCCCTGAATGAAAGGATTTTTCATTCTTTGTGCCATTGTTTAAGCATATCATGTTGATTGTTGCCTTATTAAGCCACTATCTCCTAAGGAACGGGCTCACGGAGATGGTAGGAGATATCATTATGCTTTTGATGCGCTCTGAACCATTTTCAGGGGATCATTTTATTATAAAGCACTCCACAAACGTGGGTGTTTTTTAAACTACATTATCTTAGCATCGCCCACAGCATTTAACTAGTTTCTGGTGTAGAATCAACGGCTAAATTCACTGTGAAGTAGTGGGAAGGGAAATTTATATTTAGTTGGCTCTAAACTTGGTTTAATATATTTTGCACCTCCAAAATTATTCCACTAGACATTTCTGATAGGAGTTGCTTCCATAATTCTCTTACACGTATATTCAGGGAAGAAGGGACGATCTCATAATGCTACGATACAATAAAATGATGATCAAAAACGTACAGAATATTCAAAGGTTTATTTCTCTAACTACCTCTGGTACTGGTGAGAGATAACAGCTATTGTTCTTGTAAGTAATCTCTATGGAGAGAATGGTACCTTTACAAGTCACTAGTACCAATTTAGAAGTTTATAACAATAGTTTAGATGACTATTTTTTATTTAAATATCCGTTTTGTAGATTATTTCACAACATGACAAGTATATTGTATTTCCTTATGTAATAAATCCTTTCAACGATATATTTATTTGAAATATCGCGTGACGGCACTTTTAGGTACGTTTTATGCATAGAAATGACATATTTGCTCCCACTCCTAAACTTTGGTTCGTTTTATCCAAGTATTGTTATATTATATGACAAAATAAAAATATACGTGTCTATTATTTTTGCAACATCTAATTGAAGAACTAAATAGTTTTTAAATTCTCATACCCTGTCATCATCCCTATTGAAAAATTCAAAGTTATCTTATTTGGACTTGTTTCTAGTATTACAAAAACAGCCGAACATAACAACCTGCCTCTTCCACGCTTTATTTGGGTGAAGTTGACTTGCAATCAGTTTGCAAATCTATCGCGAGTGAGCTATCTGCATTGTTATTTGTCTATGAAAATGTACGCGCGGTTTGTTATTTCATTTCCAACGAGTTACTTCAGATTTATAGACGAGCGATGCTGGAAAGAATTGGAAGAGAGCGTATCTATTGTGTGTCTGTCTGTATATTTATTACGGAAATCTAATAGACGCGAGTGGATTCGCGCGCGAGTGCTATTATTAGTCCCGTTGGTGTTTTTTTATGGCTGGTGTTTTTTTTAGACTCCTTTGATCGATTTTTGGAGGTTTTGCGTAAGTACTTATGTTGAATTGCGTTTGTTTTCATAATGACGTTGAGGGTTGTGGCTTAATATAAAATTTTAAAGGACCTGCTTGTATTTGGAAAAATAATAAAAAAGAAATGTCTTCCTGCCCTTGCACCATCTTAATTTTCCTTGTAAGTCATCTCTGTATTTTTAGTAAATTAAAAAGTCCATATCCGTCGTTATCGCTGGTTCCTTTGTGAGCTCGTTACGCGGTGGTTAGCGTACAACGTTTTTTCCTTTTTATTTCGATAGTTTTTATTACTAAAAGCTTTTCTTCGTTCTTCTTAACAGTGTTTTACTTGTTAAGAACTTCTATTCCCAACTATTTTTTCTTGCATTTTCACTGAACTATTATTTGCGTACCCTATAAAGTCGTTTTCATCTGTTTTCAGGACATGATGTCTGGAATTATCCCTTTTTTAAATATATTGTAGGAGAGTAGCATTTTTGTAACAAATTATTTTGAATTCTTTTCTATCTCGGTGTACCTACGTGTGATCTGTTCAGTTTATGACAAAATAATACAATAACGAACAAGCGCAGGTGTTAAAATAGCGCAGTGTTCAGTCACGGCACACGTCACAACAAATACTTGCCACAAACATTGACTAAACGAGTACGTATTAATCATATTATCTACGAAGAATTTTATACTTGTGAGTAATGTTCGTCACGCTTGTAAAACAACGTGATTTTTTACCCGTGTACCATATTGTGTATTCAAAACTTTTATCTCAGAAGCCAGGCCTATGCAGACAATATTTGTGTACTCACACACCAGTCTCATAAATATTATACTACATCTGAGGTGTGGCACACTATACTCAAAGTATAAAATTCCACACAGGTATTTTCATTGGAATTTTTAATGTTGACTCAAGTGAGCTTTGAGCTGCGAGAAAAGGAGAAACCGTTTCCGGCAGATCTGCATTAAATTGCATTTGAAGAGCTAATAAAACTATGCAGATTCAAAGTTGAAATTGAGAAACAGCATCAACTTGGATCCGGAGAGTAATAATAATGATAACGACTTCCTGACGATGGAAATAATGAAAATAGTTTCAGGAAGCAACAAGGGAATGGACGGTAATGTTTATTTATATTCGAAATACACTTGGAAGGATCATATCATTTGGAATTAGGCATCGATAAATTTACGTCAGGTGCAGATGTTCCGATCTGAGACACTGACGTAGGGATCTTACCGGAGTTGTGGGTTGGGGACTCGGGATACTCGTACCTCTCTGTACCTACTCCAGTCGGCCTGCCAATGCCGCTGTCTATTTTATGTTGACAAATTGGAACGTCGACACAAACCGATGGGACCCCGAGGACGATTGTTTCACAAAGAAATACACCTCGCGGGATCACGATATACCGACGAGAGCAAAGTGAGACGTGATTTAGGTAATTGAATCGAACTGACAAATATTCAATGAAATCTTCTGTTGAATCCGTCGACATTGTCTCAAAATAGCTTTTTCCTATTTTCAATATGTACAACATTGTGTGACAACATGTATCTCATTGCATCCAAGATATTTGGTTGTTCATTTTTCCCATCTGATGCCTCCTCAGTAACGTGACACCACACATTTTGTCAAGTGATAAAGTAGGTACTCGTATCAAATATCCGTATCTGTTTTGGCAGTGCTGCTTAACAAATCGCGATAAAATGTATACGTCGACTTGTATGTTTATTGTTTGCTCTAAAAATAGAATACATACAGTACTTAATAGATTTACGTGTGATAAAATCGTTTTATTGGGCCCTAAAGTTATATCGAAGATGTAAAACGTGTTACAGGTGGCACTTAATCGCAGGTTGTCGGCAATTCGTTCGTTAAATTGCCGAGCAGTTACTCTCGCCATTAATTTTTCTGACGACAGCCATTCGAAGTCATGGCATAAACATCATTCTTCTAAAAGCTTTGAATGTTCGGAGACTTAAAGGATCAAGTGCTTTGAATCGTTTGATAAATGTCTTTACGACGTCGACGGTGAATACTTACCACCATTTTGTGGAAATCCGGATGCTTTTGTGAATGCGTGCTCGATAATGAGCTGTGAAAGGACGAGTTAAAAGTTGCTTCGCGATCAAATTGACTGCGTTTTCCCGCGCCACGTGTGGTGCGTTCCAAATTGTTTTCTTTGTATCCGATTTATGTTACGATTACGGTTACGTTAACAGGAATCGACATCGATTCCTTTTCCTCGAATGGGGTGAGTGCAGGTAAAGGTTTGGTTCATCCACTTTGGTTTCTTTTGAGTTTGAGTTTATATACGCATGCATTGAGAAATTACTCTTGTTAACACGAGGTATACCCAACTAGCAGTCTAGTTATAGCGTTGTGATTGTGGTTAACCGTCACCATCTACAAAATCCTAAATGTAACAATACAAGCAAGCGACCCGTAATAAGGGATATAAAGGGACACATCAGTTCATTGCATTTTCCGTCTCATATCCTCGAATTTCCATTTAAAGTAAGTATTTTATTCAAATACGTTATTTTACAAGAAACGCTAATGACGTCAGATTTTAGGTTCGGTCATAAATCCTTTGAACGTTACCGTGCAAAGGAAACGAATTTTGACATTAACGTTGGAATTACATTAAGTAAGAAAATGAACAATAAAGGTACTTACAAAGTAGGTTTTTACACGCACACCGAGATTTATTGTTGTTGTAGCTTTTTCGTGCGGTTTATTTGGTTGAACGGAATTTTGTTTTATGCTAAAATCTGTAAACTAACCGTACAGTTGAGTGGAAGATTAGTCAAGCGAAGTTTTAGTTTGGGAACTTTTAATGCGGGCTCCGGCACATTACTTGGCTTATTGTAAATCGTTATGTTAATAAAATACTAATATACAAGGCGGTTTAAAAGTATCTGCCACAGCTTTAATGGGAGGTAGTGTTATGATTATTATTGATTATGAGTAATTTTTTTCATACTACATTTACGCGTGAGTTTGTTATGACAGAGGTATCTCTTTCACTGTCTCTGCCGCTTCGTCAATGATTTGTAATTGTTTTCATTAACGATTCCAACGATTCCGAAATTCCAAAGATTTACATGAAAGTTAATTTTGCTATAAGACACATCGTACAATTACTTTTAGACGTGTCCTTAAAACAACCAGTTTTGTAGGTAGGTTTTGGGTTCGTTGCATTATGTATTTTTCCTATGGGTTTTTGGTGCTTATCGCCGTGGGAAATAACATATGTGATGGGTGTTATTTTATGGGTTTAGATTAAGGCAGAACAATATGCACACCTCTATTTTCTGGTTAAATAAATAGCAGAAACGTTAATGTAAAAGGCAAGTAATTATTTTCTAAAACGGATGACAAATAAAAATATCCCATCAAAAACATCCTGTAAAAAACCCAAGTCTTAGTCTTTCTACCGCAAAAGTTGTGAGATCCATGTAATACCAAGTCGGTTAATCTATTTAGTGTCTACTTGAAGGACCTTCTGTCTTAAGTTATTACATAAATATCACAATATTAAAAATATTTAACGTTTTAAACAAATAGATCGACTTGGTCGCTTGATTTGATTATTAGTATGTATCACACTACACAGCACGTAGTTTTTGAGGCGCGAGAGACTAAAGAATCTAATATAATATTGGTTTTCATTTCCAAGTCGATCTATTTGTTTAAAACGTTAAATATTTTTAATATTGGCATGATAATAACTTATGTAATAACTTAAGACAGAAGGTCCTTCAAGTAGACACTATTAACCGACTTGGTATTTGGATCTCACAACTTTTGACGGTTGAGCTGCGAGACTTGGGTTTTTTACAGGATGTTTTTGTGGGATCTCACTTCTTTTTGTAAATAATGTTGTTCAGTTTCATGGGCTAAACACACCCTTACCCACCCTATACCCCCTCCCTTGCCTCATATGGTAGGTACCTATCTACACCTATTAAATTTATAACCACCACCAACCACAAACTGTGTTATTTTATGGGTTTAGATTAAGGCAGAACAATATGCACACCTCTATTTTTTGGTTAAATAAATAGCAGAAACGTTAATGTAAAAGGCAAGTAATTATTTTCTAAAACCGATGACAAATAAAAATATCTGACATTCAACGGATACAATAAATGTAAAATGGTTCGTAAAATCAAAGCAAGTAATATAAAAGTACGCGCAGCATTGAATGCGACTCAATAATAGAGATGGGCATCAAGTCGGTATAAAAAATGCTTCGTAGTCTGTAGTCGGGCTTCGCAACAAATTGCTGCTATATAAAAACAAAAAGATCAAGTATAAATGTTTCCCGCTTTATCGCGACTTGCTTCGGGCGACCTAAGGCTAGCTACATATCCAGCGGATTGTCGGGATAAACTACAACGAACTCCGATTACTAAATCTTTTTGTTTATTTATCTCTTCGGTTATTTAATGTTTGAATTGAGCCTTCGTTCGACTAGTTTAAAACTTCGTAAAAAGAAAAAACAGTTTCTTTTGGCACAAATTGAACCATTTCACGGATTAAGGCTGTCAAAGGGAGAAAGGGGACAATATTGAAGGAGGTAGATCATGTAAACAATATTTCTTGTAGACTTAGGCTTAGGGCAGGGTCACCTTTGAACTGTTTTTTAGCCTCCACGTTGATTGTTTGTAGGACACGGGACAGATTAACTTGCTCGTTCCGGTGCTAAACAAAGTGTTTGGGCCAACAATAAATTAACTCGACGAAGCATTGCTACGTTTACCCCGTAAATCATGTTGAGAAACTGCTATAATTTATTGTTACAAAAACTTCAAGCGTGTTTTTCTTTTCGTTTTTTTAAATTAATATGACCGCTATTCTTTTTACAATTTCGTAGGTGCGTTGGCGATGTTACTTTTAGTCTGCTTGTTAAGTTTAGATAGGTAGCAATTCTTTTGCGTAACATATTTAAATTGTAGTTAATCTTGAGTCGATAAATAAGTTAGTAGATCTTCCTAAAAAATATTTCAGATATGTTTGAAACAAACAGTATACTATAGTATAACTTAGAGCTATTCCACACTTTTCAATACCCAATCTATCGCGGAGTATGGCCACAGTTCTCCGTCGTATTTTATCTTTACAATGCGATGAAGGCTTAGCGGGGAGACGTGAGACATGACAGTCGGCTACAACTTATTATTTCTTGCTTCCGTTCCAAAGATTACGCTAAAGTACATCATAACATCATGTCTTTTTTATTCCCCGAAGGGATCGACAGATGTGCACATGTAATATCCAGCTTTGGGCTAATAATGTTTTTATATTACTAGTATCCACATTGTTTTAAATGTTAAATATTTTAAAGCGTTACTTATTTACAGTACAACTCTATGTAGATACATGCGTAGATGAAAAACAGTTGAGACTATTATTCAACATAAACAAATTACTGGAGCAAACTAACATGTTAAATAAAGTGGACGGCGGTGTGTCATAAAATAAGAGACAGCACCCACGGGGCCCATGCAACAAGTAGTCGTTCTACCAATAGCCGCTCGTGTTTACCGACCAGAATGTTCGCTGTCGTTCCAAATGCAAAAATTATACAAATTACTACTCTGTGGTACTCATGAACATACATTGTTATAGTCGCATCCCTCGCTCCGATAATTTGCACTTTTAACCATCTTTTCATAGGATATACAATAAAATTATCATACAAATGTCACGGGAGGTGACGCCAGTATTGTGTTAATGGTACTTGGACAGACTAGAATGGCTATTTATATGGTTTTATCGATGTTTTTGTGATGTTCGTACATTTAAATACCTACTTAGGTGCAATTATCTACAGTTTTTCTAATAGTGGATACGAGGTCACCTAAGCGATAATCGGGCCGTGCGAACATTCCATTTTTCGATATCAAAGCTATCAGAATGGTATCAATTTCGGAGTATCTATGGTAATATGTTTGTCCTCTGTTACTTGAGAATAACATTGTTGGGAAAAGTAGGTCTAGAGTAAGTGCTCACCTACCCTTTAGCAAATAATACGCATGACGTCATGAAATGTAATGTAGGAATTGATGCGGCAAATCGATATACAGATACAGTACATGTCATTGACGTCACAAATAAGTTGATTTATAAAGCATTTTAAGTGCACAAGTACTTTATAATTAGAAGCTAAAACATAAATAGCTGTTAAGGGTGGTATCTCGCAAATCATAGTGTTTATCGTTTCAGTAGTCGATCGCTATTAATCTTCGCCGCTGCAGAGTCATCAGGCCCCAATCAATCCTGGCCAGGTACTCATTTATAACGCAATGAACTGACTAATCCTACTTTCTTCTGTTCACCGTTTAACCTTTAGAATATTATTATTAACGATTGCCTTCTTAAGTGGTTCAGGTTTATCAGAGAACGCAGCTGCCCAGTCTCTGTCAAAAGTAGAGTTCCTTCCTACACAAATGTATTCCTCACTCCTTTATGTTTTGCAAAAGTGAGATTTATTCTCTATAGAATAAAGATCGCGATAAAATATTAAATTAAAGCGATGGTTATGAGAAATTTACATATATAATTAACACCCTTGATCTCAGCTGATGCTTAAGGTTTATTAACTCAATTTTCGGGAAAATTAATCGTTCTTTAAGAGCATAACGTGTAGACGGAGAGCTATTATGAAAAGTAACATGCTCAGATATATTAAGGTAATTTAAAATAACTGTCTAGGCCAACGGGCACTTCTGCTAATAACTTAATGGAATTAAACTAATAAACTTCTCATTTGTGTAAGTTACGTAACATTATCTAAATCTTAAGATATGGTTTTAATATGTCTTTTAAAAGTCGTAAGCGAAACTACTTGGTAAAAGTTTGAAAAAATGTTCGTAAATCACATACCTAAATGTAATTATGACAAATGGAACAGAGGTGTTAGTAAAAGTGTAATTAACAATTAAGTAAAGTTCACATAACAATTGCGACTTAAAGTTTTTTTACTATCTACACAAGATTAAACTTCGTGGCTTGGAATTTCACAGATAGAAACAGAACAATGAAAACTTAGTTCTTAAACACAACTGTAATAATAAAATGATAATTTAAATTTATCAGAAGTTATCAAGGAAACTTTGAAGATAAAGTGACGGCAGTTGTAATTCTATTTATGTAGTGATATCACTTACTTGGCTTTTAGTGGACTTCACTCGGCTACCGCATCGTAGCGGTTGCGTAGCGCGGCGTAGCACTGTAGTAGCGTAGCGCTGTAGCAGCGTAGCGGTTAACTGCTTTTAAATCTAGAACCTCTGATTTTCTTCAGTTTAAAACCAGAAATACATAAATATTACAAGATTACAATAAAAATTTAAAGATTGTCTTGCACACCTCTTTCCCTTACATTGGTTTTGAAAAATATAACCGGCGTTCGGTTTCCAAATAATCTAACGGTTTATTTCATATCCAATCCAACCAACAAATGGAGAGGAATAATAAAACCTCATTTGTCAATTCTAATGAATTGTGTACCAAATGATGAATACAGATTCAAAACATACATTAAAATTTTCATATTTCGAATTAGAATTTGCGTTGCCAGTACTTTTTTCTTTTCATTCATAATGTGCTCTGCCTTGGTTGAAATCGTGTTTCTTTTTGCAAAAAAAAAGTACGGAAATGGGGTGCTTACTAAGTAGATGAGGAAAAAGTCATATTATATATTAAGTGTAAGGAAGTGTAAATGAATTTCGGAATAGCTTCCCTTTTACTTTAAATAATTTCCTCCATTACATTAATTAAAAGACAGGCATGTGGAAATTTCTTTTGCTTTCTATTTTTGTTAGAATTATTCGAGTAATCAAAATAATATAACACAAAAGTTAGTAGGATAAATATTTATTAAGAGTAGGTAATTAATAAAAAGCAACTTTAACGCATATATGTAACAAGATTCATTACATAAATATGAGATATGAGAAAACTATTGTAACAAATAAATTAATAAGTTATGCTTTGGAATACTGCATTCTGATTTTGTTCGTGTAAATGATATTTTGATCACGATCTTGAGTAAGTAGTCGTAAGTTGTAATTGATTGGTCTAGATCTGAAAATAATTAAATAAATCAAGTAATAAATCAATCCGCGATTGATTTGTTCGATTCTTATCTGTTATAAGAAACATTATATTGTTTCAATATGTGTATACAATCTACCAAAAAAATCCGAGACTGTTACATCTCCTTCATTCGTCCATGACGTCATAGTTCACTCTACTGTACAAAGTTTGCTCACCTCTCCTGAATACTTACTCTTTCCAGATTTGAAATAACGTTTCCTCGATATTTTTTTAAAAGACCGCCATATTGATATAGCCTTTTCACTTAACCTTTTTAAAAGTTAAGTCTACTCTACATAGTCGATGCTGTTAACGAGACTCTTTCAAGTATTTTCATTATTATTTTTACAAGCAGTTTTGTGCCGTGTAATCTAAGTATCCGACCTGATAAAGCCAATAAGTTTAAGTTTGAACCTTTGAACAGTCTATTAAGGAACAGTTCGGTCCTCGGGTCTCGTTAAGAGTTATTGAATAAATTGCTCCGGGGTGATTAATTGAGTATTAATTACGATATCGTTTAGCATCACCTCTGTTCATTATGTACCAAACAATACCTATTGTTAATTTGAAGTTGGACAATTATGTATTAGTATTTCGGTAATGTCAAGCTGGTTACGTGTTAATGTTGTAAATAAGGTTTATACTAGATTGGTTAGCATTCATTTGGTTGACTAGACATCAAGGGATCAATGCGCGAATGTGATAATTCCATTAGGCAGGTTAAAGTTGATGTAAAACTGGGATAATAATTATATAGAAGTGGTTAAAAAACTACCATATACAGTTTAAATGGTGCTTCGTCAATCGAGTTGTCGTTATAAGGATCGGTTTTTAGGGTTTCGAAATTCAGTCCTTACGCTCTTCACAGTTGAAGTCAAAATATTTTTTTTCAATTAATCCTTAATCAGGCACTTTTGAAACGTCAAATTGAATTGTCCGTAAATCTGTCTAGCGGTGAAGTTAGGTGTTCGTTCCAAAGTATAGCTTCGAATAGAGAATAATGAGCAAGAAACTCTATCTTTAAAATCAGTATTGTTGTTCATTGTTGAGAGAATACATTTTGTACTTATAAACTACTGAGTTAACATACATTGCTTAAACAACGGTTTGTGGCTTTGCGTTTCTATTTTGGTAACGGCGTAGGTTTTAAGACAATATCTTAATGGCTTAAAGACACCCAATTTTGGACCTTCACAATCCATTTAATATACCAACGAAAGTATTTAGGAACTGGAACCCTACATAAGCTTCATATTTCCCGGACGAATAGTTTCATAGCAAAACTTTATGAATATTTACTAAAATAGTTTTTAAGTCCCTAAAACTAACAAATTGTTTCGTTCACCAAATGGCTAATAAATTTAAATTGTTTATGAATAGGTTTCCTTGATAGAGTTGTTTTAAAACTTATATTTAGGTATAGGGATTCGTTTACATAATTGTTTCCTTTTTGTGGTTAGGGGTGTGAATAAATAGTGTTAATGTCGCGTGTTCGTGTAACAGTTAATTAAAGCCAATTAGACTTGTTTCTAACACTCCCCTGTGGGCCTTCTATCGACTGTAGTGCTTGCTAGTTAATTTATTGATAAGAATGTTAAGTTATAACTGTTACGGAATAAATTAGTAAAGATCAATAATACAATGAGAAAGTCAAGATAACAAACCTTGTCATATTACGCGTTGGTATGAAGTCCCTCCATAAACAAGTCGACGAGTGGTACCAACAAAACTTAAACTGCTTGGCGTGTCAAAAACATATTCGCGTTTAAAATGAGTAAATAAATAGGGAGCTTATTAAAAACAATCGGTTCCGTCTCGCGCCCACTTCTAGAGTTTGCACTCAACTATAATTACGCGGTACTCCGCCAACAACGTCCCGGTCCCATTACAAAGTTCAATCAGTTATACGAAACTATCGAACGGGAACGAAACCGGTTTGTCGTGAAAACCCGTTTCATTTCACGAAAAACCGTTTTTTGCGAATACTCAATGTTGAATATTTTAACAGGATAAAAGCATTTAAAAAGTATTATTGAGAATATTTGATGTTAAATCGAAAGATTAAAATGTCGGAAGGGTCGCGAGGTTTGTAGATCAAGAGGGTTTACTGAGTGTTACGTTACCACATTTAGGGTCGAATTTAACCAATTTCGAGTGAATAAATACTCATTGACTTATTAAGGACTAGGTTCTGTCCGTAGTTTTACATTCATTGTAATTAATTCAGTTAAAAATTCAGTTTTCATTCAAGTGCTGAGGTTTAAAACATTAATTCTTGTTGCAAATCGTTAATGTGATATAATTACGAAGACTGACGAGATAAGAACTTATTTTTAGAAAGTGTCGAAATAAACAAGATTAAAATAAAATCTAATATAAAGATTCTGCGTAAAAGTTTTTACTTAAAATAACGAAACTAATTCATGTAAGCAAAGGCAATGTCAACAGAATATCAAACTACACTTAACCATTATAAACTAAACCCATATTATGCAAGTTTGTCATAGATTAACAGGTCAGTATAAAATGGTAATGTATAGCTCAAAACGCCGACGATCTGTGTGCGAAGATTTCTAAATAAATAAAGAAAATATTTGTGTGATGGATTAATTCCTGTCCTTGTCAAACATCGATCATTTTCTTTACAAAATAAACAGAAACAAACAATGTTGATACTAGTTATCATAACCATATTGTTACATCCACTACATAATACATAGTACTGACGAGATATTGACATAGTACCGTAAACAATGCTGATTATAGTTTCCAAGTGAAAACAGTTTAGCTGAATGTTCATTTATTATACTAACCGTAATAATTTATTGTTGCTTCGCGTCTGATTAATTTTAACAGTAATCTGATATTAATAGCAAATATAAATAGACACAATATGTCAGTTTCTATAATGAGGGGTCCCAATTAAGAGGCTTTAATGAAGTAACATATCTATTTACGTACTATTCTTAATCATATACACAATATGCGTGGGTAACCAATGTTATTTTACTCTATAATAAGTATAAGTACAGATTCATTTTGTATTGAACCTAATGATAGTTATGATTTATTGCCTACAATATAAAAGAGAACAAGCATTTACGAATTCTATGAGTATTTCATAGAATTCCAATCACTGCTACGAGATTTGTTATTACTACGAATCGTGCTACGAATAGTTCGGCGTAGTAGATGCTACGACGGCTACTACGAAGGAGGCTACGACACACATTTTGCTAAATTATTCTACATCGTTTTAATTTTATGTTGTGACATAGTACTTTGTATGTTTATGTTTCATAACGAAATCCTCTTACACGGCCCGGTTTTACATAGATAAACACCAACCGTGTTATATCTCTTGATTTTCGTTTTAGTAAAAATGTGCCTCCGTGTCAATGATTATGAACATAGCTTCCCTAAAAATGTCTTACGGAGAAATGTATGTAAGTACACGCATATTTTGCAGACGAAATTCTGATATGCGTAATTGACCTTTTGAATGCTTGAATTTTTTAGTTAAATATTTGATGTAATAAACAATTGACGCGCTCAAAATGACAAGGATAGCCACATATTGTCTTCTCATTCTGCTGAAATGAAAATTGTTCACTAACACAAATCATATGCCACGCAGACAATAATAAAATTTTAGTTAACTTAACTGACACATATTTGAACACATTTTATATGAAAAATAAACGTACGTACAGACTAATAAAAACTTAATCAGACATTGTATAAAGGCCTTTAGTATAAAGTCACATCAAATTGAACCTTTACCTATCTTAGCTTGAAGCCTATCCTTGTTTCAGAACACGTATGACAGATCTCCATGCTCTCATCATTACATATTCATTCACAAACTGACCAAGTTGAACTTCACCTCAAAGTATATTGCTATTAAATTGAGTGAATACCCTTGTTACATATAATATCTGAGATATTATTTACCATTTAAACTTGACAGTATAATATGGGATCTTAATTGAAGTTTACTTGTAATTCGAGAGTTTGTAATTAAAATGTTGCATGACCCTTGCGGGGATTATGAAGATGGTTGTAATATAGTGTGGCTTTGGGTTAATTTGTCTTTACTACAGTGGTTAATAGATTTATGGTTGATAGCTCATTATTTTGATGTTCACGCGTTAAAAGCCTTGTCATTAGGTTCGTCCGATTGTTTAATTACTTAATTACAAAGGTTAATGAGGTATGATAGGTATAGAGTAGAGTAAATCGTTTTATGACAATGTCAGTGTCGAATAATTTTATGACTCTTAATTTCTATGTAAAAAATATACGTAAAACATACTTGTTAGCTTTTACATATTAAAGAATTTTACTTTCAAATATCTATTACTCTGTTCCGTAAGGTACTCTAAGTACTTCTGCTTAGATCAGCAAGCAACGTCGTTTGTCCTGTAATTAAGTCACGTTAGCAAAATAATTGTCAGACAGAAACCTAAAGAACGTTCGCTAGGCCTTTCAGGTTCACAATTTCACGTAAACAACTTTTAAGTAATAAATCTTAAGCTGACGTGATTGTGAAAGTCAAAATACAAGAGTCACTTACCTTAATGTTGTGTGGATAACTGGGTATATACTGAATCCCAGTATTGTGTGTCCTACCCGAGCGTAAATACGTAATACGGTCCACAACAAAAGCGTACAGTCCACATATATGTGTATGCGACCAGGTAGATTAGTTACAAACATAAATAATCAAGGGAACCGAGCACAAGGGGCGAAGCACCCAGGTTAAGCTGCGGGATCAAATAGTACAAAGCAATTTTTGTCAACTTCCCGACTCTTTTCCATGTAATTTCAAATAAAATAGCTTTTTTAATAAAAATTTTCTGCTATTGAGACTAGTATTTTCAAAATATAAATAGAAGAAGCTTATTTACGTGGCGCAAGTTATTTGTAACAAACATTGCATAAATAATCAAAAACTTTAATTTCATTTATCATACTAAGTATCTTTGTATTGTTGTTTCAAAACTTATAGTTACGGCAACAACTGAAAACATTTAACATCAACTACGTTAGGCCTTGAATATTTTCCGAGTTATATAAATAAACACAACAGTTGCATTCATACGATGCGGTTGCACGTAACAGAACGCTTGAATGCCCGTGAATGTGATGAGCAACAAAACAGGAACAGTATATGAAGGTTGCATGGACTGATATGAGAAAAAAAATATGCGACGGAAAAGCTACGTGGTACAAGTGGCTTGGCAGCCCGTGGGCGGGCCACGTACCAATAGGTACTGTTCTTTTACTGAAAAATGTAACAATCACGTTTGTTAGCTGTAGGGATTCTAAAGCTATTCTTTGATTACGTAACTTGACATTGCACCTTTTTATCCTGATCATAATATTCTGTTTAAACAAAGGTGTGCACTGTACAGTATATTCACTTGAAGATAATCCTATTGCGAGATAGGGGCCTATTGTCTATAAGGGGAACAATAACAGGCTCCCTCCTATTATTGAGAAATATCGGAAAGCTTATTTCATTAGAATTATGGGTCGAAGCCGAGATGAGGAGTTATACAGTCATTATCATTTGCAGCAGCCGATTATCAAGGACTTAGGAACCTACTATAAATTGAAATTTTATTATTAAACAAAACGTCTAGTAGACATTATTAAATCTACAGATTGTATCCACCAGGGGTGGCAAAGAATTACATTTCTTAATATTGTTCATTATCTATATTTAATTTTGATAAAAATATAATTGATGGTATTGTTTCATTTTGTTAATATAAGCCCTAGTTGGCTGTTTTTTTTTAAATGTTGCCCCACAGTAGGATTTTCTCATGTGTCGTGGTTTACAAAAGTACAAGTACACCTGAAGACACCCAGATCCGAAACAACAATTTGTGGATCGTATAAAGAGTTGCTCCGTGCGGGAATCGAACCCGCTACACGTTGTGTTCCAGCCGGTTGTTAGTACTAGTCATTTTCTAATAATAATATTGCTAAGAATAATATTTATGATAACTTTAATCTAAAGTTAAGTGCAGTTCTACTAACAGGTAGACCGATCACCATTTCTTTTTAGAATCCATTATCTACAAACGTATTTTTTCTCCTTATTTCTAAAAATAAACAAATCATGTTCTTTGAATACAAAAATATAACAAGAATTAATATTCTTGCGTTATTGTTTTATTTTGTGGTGAGTCTTTTAAGGCATCTATTATTAAGCCAAGTTAAAAATGTAGCGAAACATTAGCTCATGACAAATTGCCGTTCAAGACGAGACCAAAATTGCTGTACTTATAAAATGGAGAGCCACCGTCGCGCCGTTTGAAATTAATTTTAAATTGAGTAGGTACCTATCAGTTTAATTTGAGACTAAAATCAGATCATGGAAATTGAATTTCAGGGAGATAGGAGGAAAAATACAATGTCCTTCGAAATTATGAAAACAATATTACTGTCGGTATTGTTTCCAAGTAATGGGACTGAAAGATTTACCGCGACAACCCTTTTCTAAACCCTTTCCTGAGCACTGTAATAATAGATTTTTATAACGGACACGTAATGCTCAGACAAATATGTAGGTACTAGTGTAAAGGCAAGTCTATAAGCAATATTTCATACTTACAGGTGTTCATTTTACTGTAATAAATGTCATAGTCTGGTAGTAGATTGTAGAAAATATATAGACAGGGAGTAACTGACACCTACGTGAAATTAAGTTAAATGGGTAAGATGTTGGTTAGTTTACAACTATTCTAGCGAATCCCACTTCATCTGCAATGCATCAGCATCAGTGATACTTTGTATAATTTAATTCATTAGATGTAAGTAAATATGACTAAGTTAGAGCTGACGTGTTCCTGAACGAAAAGTCCCCAAAACAATAGATAATAAAAAATATACAATATATGAATACATTATTTGCAAATAGTACAACTGAATACATTGCCCCTGTTCAATTCTTCTTAAGAAAAACACTTGCGAGATAACGTACGACACTATATTATATTTTGATCGTTCACCTTGTTCGCGTCTCATAAATTCATTTGTTCGGTACCTATACCATTATGAATTCCACACAGAAATATGCTGGGAACGTATGAAAAGTGACATCTTACTTCCTTTTATAAGAGAATAGGAAACGAAAAACATTGGGGCACGTGACACTTAGGTGATAGGGAGGGAATAAAGGATCGCTCTTTCGTGGATGGAAGAATGTATTATACTTGTAGCAATTGGATATAATGTTCTCCGAAAACGAGAAATTATCATAGCCATGTTTATGTAATAAGGCAGGTGGAGAATTGATTTTAGGGTGTTACTAAGTAAACGTTGAACTAGGATTTAGTGGTGGGACAGACTTATCTTCTTAACGTCTTCGAATCGGGTCTGAGGTGTTAGCGCTGACGGTGCGAATTATACAGGCTTGTAAACCAGATTGTCAATATACTTGGAGCAGATTTGCGTTTATAGACTGTAGCATCCCTTTAGAGCTTATGTGTAGCGTACGGCGTTATAGATTAAAGATAGAGGTAGGAGTCTATTGAAATGTCATGTGTTAACAAAAATATTTGGCTTTATACTTTATACATTTTCTTTTGCAATTATACTTTTTGAATAATAATTTGTCTAATAGTCTGTGACTGAATCTAGTAACGTAACATTAACTTGAATATAACTTTCGTGACATATGTATACTAAGTTAATTATTATGACTATCGTCGCGTCGTGTGTCGCGGTATGCAGCTCATGAATATGAGCCTTTAGAATGGTTTGAAACTAGTCGGTTTTCTCGTCAAACTCTCGTGTGAATAAGCCATACATTCAACATTAACTTGTTCATTAATGTACGATAAAATTTTAGAAGGTATAATATGAACAATGAGGTTGTGTAATGCCTCCGTCTGTAGTAGGTCGTTGGGTTCGAGTTAACTATGCGTTATTATACCATTGCAAACTGCAACACAAATTGCGGTGTGAACCGACCGAGCTACCAGCCGGGGGCCGCCCCGCAGCTGTTAAGAATTTGACGTAACGCAAGATTTCCCAAACGAGTTGTTATAAATATAAAACGTCAAGTTTAACGATGTTCCTGTACTGCAAAACTTGTATTAATTCTCTTTAAAGTTGTAGGCAATTAAGTTAGTAGGATACTATAGGTTTCTTTCACTTATAATTTTCTACATAATACTTATTTTATCGACATATACTATACAAATATTACCTGAATACAAAACTCTCGAATGTCCGCGTAAATTCAAGCAATATGACACTCTAATATCTATCTGTGTTCATAATTAACCAAACATGTTTTCTACTTCTATAACTACAACTCCGTTACTCAAACCAATTCACACATTATAACAAAGCTTTTGTCAGTGGGGACAAACACAACATAATTGGGAGTAATTAGCGACCACACTCCTGGACAGTCCATGCTGCTTCAGACTCCGTTTATGTCAACTGTCACGTACTTTGCAGTAATGTATACAGAGCCGTACTATCCCTAAGTCAAACAGCAAATGCTTAGGGCGCCAGGTTGCAGAAGGGTGCTGCGAAGCTGTGAGACGCGGGGGTACATAGAGTGACGGAGGTGCCAAAAAGAAATTAGGGGCGCCAATGAGATGTTTGCCTGGGGCGCTCTCCTGGTTTAATCCGCCTCTGAGTGAATAGGTAACCTGCTTAATACTTTACACAGGACACGTCCACACACAACAATACCAATAATTATTTAATTATCCAACCGGTAATAGTGTTATTATATCCCCCAGTTTATATTGTATGGTTAACCGACAAATGTAGTGTAATTGACTATTGATTAATTGGGACAATGGTTGGCGGTGACAACGGTGAAGAGGTTGCATGTCCCTTCCTTTAGGGATTTGGAGTTGGGTCTCGAATTTAATCATGGCTTGTTAGGTCAAATTTAGTTTCGAAGATAATCGATTTACATATTCATCTTCATATCGTTCAGTCTCGATCTTTTCAATAAGAGTTGATCTTAGTAGAATTGTTTACTGTTATATGATTCTCTCTTTCATTTAGAGATAATTTAATAAAGTATTTAACGGGTTATTTTATAGTTAAACCACTTTCAATTATACAATTAATTGTGTGAACTAACCACAAAAAATCACCAATACCACAAGCGTAATTTCAAAATAATACAGAATGTATGTAACACAGTAATAATTGCTATACATATATTGCCTATTGAATCTATTCAAGTTTACCAATGTTGTCTCGTTATTTAGTCTTCTATCAACGTCAATACATCAATGTTGAACTTTCGCCCGCCACCTCGAATGTACCTGAACCTGAATATAATATTTGGTTTGACTCAACAACTTTTATCGAGGAAAATCAATTTCAGTGTTTAAAAGTTTCCACTTGTACTTGTTACGAAGAACGAGATCGATTCGAAAACTCTTTCGTGTAATATTTACATACACAATCTAAGTTTTTATCGTTTGGCTGCAACGGTAGATATGTATACCTATCAAGGAGTCGTTTATACATATACCTATTTTAAATGTCATGTGGTTCGTTTGATAAACGGACTTATAGTTTTTTATTTAGAAGACTAGATTAGACTTTGGATAAAAGATACATAGAAACAGAAGACGGAATTGAAACCGCGGAAAAGAGTTAGTGTATTCATATTATACTGGAAGTGCCTTGAATTTAAGATGACATAAGAGCTCGCGCTTTGTAGGAGCACTCGCATTGCCTGTGAGTGCTTTGTTTGCGATCATGATAGAAAGAAAAGAATTAGATTTCTATGACTTTTATAAAACAAACTCGGAAATATTTTACTAAGCATTAAGTATAAATAATAAAATCACTATTTGAATTGTATAAATAAACATTTGCATTGTACAACCAATATCCATTTAGATTATCTAACTATAAATAACTTGCTACATAATATGAACAGTAATATTAATAAATGATCACTGGGTGATATAATTTGTTCAACATAATATTGAGGTGTAATTTTGCGTGTCAATACGGCTGTTTCCATCCAACTAGTCAAATTCAATACTTTTATCGAAATGTCAAAAACGATACTTTTTACCTATGAATTTTGTAGGAAATCGCAACTTATGACGTCATAAAATGTTTGCTTCAAATATCATACTCATTTTTCAAAAAAAGTGTATCATCATATTAACGAATGAAAGTACGATTATATTGTATTGAATAGTCAAAATAATTTATTTTTGAGCTAGGAAACTACCCAATGACGCCTGAAGTGTTGACCGGTGGGGATCGATCACCTCGCGTAGGTCAAAGCATTGTTCCCGTCAATCAGAACTTGTCCTATGACCACTTGATGCGTCGATTGCATTCCCATAGACATACATATTAAGATGACAAAATCACCTTTAATTTAACTACGATTATAATTAAACTGGTGAATCGATTAAAACAAAAACTAACAAAAGTTTAAATAATACTTTTCATCTCTATAACATAATACTTTTCATCCAGTATCTAAAGTTTGCAAGTTTTTACGAATCTAAAGTCTTCAAAAGCTAAGGGTTTCTGGGTTTTATCAATGTTTAAAGGTTCTCACTACTTATTTTATCTTGAATCCGATAACACAAAGTAAACTTGTTCGACCTAGATAAGAAAGTATTTTGGCTTTCAGATTTGATTTTATTGATTCCCAAACGGAGATTTGACATAATGAACTTACGAAAACAAATAACCTTGATAAAACGTGACCATTTATTAATTTACTCACACTTTTCACCATTTGAATTATAAGTCCCATGTAATAGGGGTGAGCCTATTGCCATATACTGGGCACAATTTCACACTCCGTGCTACTACTGAGAAATTTTCGAAAAACCGAAAAAAGCCCTGCAATACTTTGCCCGATCCGGGAATGGAACCCGAGTCCCGAGTCCGGCAGTCGCACTTGCGACCACTCGACCAACGAGGCAGTAGTTAGAAAAGTGTTCTAAAAAGAGATTGTAATGTAATACGGTAGAAAAAAAAAAACATTTCTACTTTCCTTTCTGTGTATTTAAACGTGTTACTCTCAGTTTTTTCCTGGCAACCGCTTACGTTACAAATGTAGGCAGCACCTGTTCCATTTTTGTAGCTAAAGATACCAAGTCTTTGATTACTTTATCATGATACTGGTATTATGCGTCTTTACTTGCGCAGATACGGAAAGGTCAAGATACATATTAGTATACGATACATGTACTTTTCTGTATTACGTCGGTATGTTTTTGGTGAACTTCTGTAGGTACGCTAGTACGCTACAAAGTTCGTAATTTGGATGCGACGCATTATGAGGACGTGCAGACGAGCCCTGGCTGAGAAGGTTCACCGTTCAGTATCCACATTTAGCCGTGGACAGCTTTAATGACGTTATATCGTAACACACACATAGTTAGCAACATAGTATCATTCTTTGTAGCTAAATTAGACAGGAGACATTTTGTATAGCAGTATCAACCAGCTAACGAAGACATTACGAATTTAATAAAACCATCCGTAAAGATTTCAATCGTTTTCATTGAAATATACAACACAGACAATGAATCAACAAACCTCACTCCGAAATCCCGAAGATTTCGTGACTTACATACCAAATACTTCAATCGCAAGAAATCATTTTGTGGATTATATTCAACAAACAATGTTTCTGATCTAAAGGAACAAGTTCGTTAAACTATTTCGGATCTTCTCTGCACCTACAAAGGTGCTATTTACAGAGTTATGCTTTTACGAATACCTACTGATAATAGTGATAATATTACTTCGTTTAAAATAGAACTTATCGTGGAAGCTTTAGGCGTCTGACGTCACGAGGTAACTTGTGGCGCCGTTGTCGTTCCGGAGACAAAATTGAGGTGATAATGTTTTACGAATGTAATTTGGCAGATTAGATACAAAGAAAAAGGTTTTCTCGAAAAACATTTCGGAAATTTGGTTACACCGAAGTGTAAGTAGTTTAGCCGTAGTTACTGAACAAGTCAAATAGAGCGAAAAGCTTCGAAATGAAAAGTTCAGCAAACAAAACGTAAACTTAGAAACAGATCGGAATATTTGCGCCGTAATCCAATAATGTTCATCTAGCTCCATTGATGCAACTCCTCATGCGCCTGACATTTTTCCGAAACTCGTCCTCATTCGGGATTCGTCCCTGGGAGTCTGAATTGGGTCATGTCGATCATTTCCCTTTACTCTGAATACCTGATATCGAATATTACGTTACTACTGACCGAATTCTACGTGAAAACGTGTGCTGTAAATTAATTAGGAAAATTCATTCAACTGTATTGTGGTACAATTGAAATTAATCTACAGTGGTAATCTCATGAGTAGGATTAGTTTAGTTTGCATTAATCTAATATTGGTATTCAGTATTGTGCACACGTACGTCAACTGTTCTAGTGTTAATGTGCTGTTTATTTTTGTTACAGATTCGTTCCAGCTTCAGTTTTTACACTCCTAAAGCAAACATGGTGAGTTAATATGATTCTTTGTTTCAGTAAATACGTAGTTGTAAAGTTAATGTAGTCTAGTGGTATCTACTAGTAGTAGTTCAACGAGTTTACTAAGTAATTAATCGCTTTAAATGTTCGTAAAACTCATTATTTTGTCTACAGATAAAAGAAAAACTCGTTGGTACATATTTTATTTTAACAAACTGCTGCAAAAGTTTTAATTTTGTTAGTTTTATATAATGTGCTCAATGTTTAAACATTTTGTGAGCCACTTGTATTGATTGCTAGCCTATAATACATACTTATACAGTTATATTGGTGCGCTGATAACATACTATGATGTATTGGGCCCTCACATTATGTTGTCCGAACATAATCTTAATTTTCTATTGTTTACGCACGTCATATTCTTTTGTTAATCTTCTGAAAGGAGTCTGTAACAATAGGTTACATTAGATCTATTCTTCCATATTCCTTTTATTCGTTTTTATTATGATAGTATATGAATTGTGAACATTTTATTTATTAAACTTTTGTTGCTCACTTTTGATGGATTTGTTTCTAGAATATTTAGTCTACAATTCAAAACCCCAGAGGATAGTCTAGTTTCGAAACAACTTTCGTATTTGGTCCACAACAAAGAAAACCACATCAAAGTATCTATAAAACATAAATTCAGATGAAACTCACGCAACATACGAGCGGTGATTATGATTCATTTTAAACACCGGTGTATCGATAGGCAGTCAATTGTTCGCTGATGATCCAATCAAATTATGAATGGATCTCCGGGGATTATCTGAATGAAAATGTGAAAATGTGCTCGTGAATATAAAACCGGGTACTTATTCGACCCTTTTTCGAAATTGCGGATCAAACAGCGAGTGAAGTCGGCGGGGAAACGGCATTTGCTGCGGAGTTCCGGTCCGGAGGAGCGGTGTCAATATTTGTCGTGCCGAAGCTGACTGTGACACTTGTTGCATTCTGTTTTATACTCAGCCTCGTTCGTTCAAGTAAATACGATTTCGGTTGGAAGTCGTACATCGTACGTATGTGCTAAGGAGCTTATGTTCCAGTGACGCAACTAGGAATATTCTGACAACTTTCTTTAGTGACGACAAATAAATTATTTTATGTTGTCATATTAGTTGTGAGATTCGTATTATGACGTAACATTCTTTGTCTGTCTGCTTTGTAATACTTTTCTTAAGTTTTTTACGTATTTGATATATTTGTGATAGTTCTGAGAAGGGTAAAGGATTTGATTCTCAGATTGGTTGTTAGTGAAGTATCTACATGTACTGGATACTGTGTTGATCAAAGCATGGTTATAGCCTCGCTATATTTAAGACTAAGAAATATACAGTCTTGCCCTACTTCTCAGCATAAGCTCGATAAACATGTTAAAAACCTACTAATCCAATATATTTCAACAATATTTTGTGAAAAAAATCTGACACATGAGCCTTGTAAGTCGGGAGATGTAATCTGAAAGGGGACGATGTTTGTGTAAGAAAGTGGACGCCACGACACGCTGACTTATCTTCAGAAATATAAAGTGCCATGGCCACATAGATAATATATATAATATAGTAAATCGTGACTCGTGAGTAGACGTCTAAGGGAAATGTCTACAGGATTCCATTGACAACACACGCCTACGGGAAATTTAAGTGGTTCCATTTCTGTTATAGAGGCAATATTTTTGTCAAAAATAGCCAGACTATTTTCGTAACAGTTGTCAGTGAAAACTGTTAAACTTTTCCAATAAATCACTTGACGTTTTGTGTTGTCTAGTAATATGTACAAAGGTAGTAAAGAATTTTGACATTCTTTTGTCGGTCAGAGAACAGAGCAAATGATTTCTTGATTCAACTCGAATATCGTTCTGAAAGTTCGTAGTTTCTAAAAAGTAATTTTGGTGTAACGCTTAGCCTACCTGTGTTTTGTAAAGTAAAACGAGTGTGTGATACTTTTGCATATCATAACTAATATTGTAAATGCGACAGTAAACTTGTTTGTTACCTCTTTACACACCTTATCTACCCAACCTATCTTCTTGAAATTTTGTAGACATGTAGCAGGGAGTATAAAGAAGGGCAGGTTAATTCACGAGGGTAAAGTCACGGGTAAAAGCCAGTCGGGTACTATGTAAACGTCTTGGCTGTATGATATTTTATTCATAGTCAGGCCTAAATTATCTATCAATATTCGTTAGCATAAACAAGCATTGAGGATGTACGAATCGATAATTAATATCCTGTCAAAATGACATGGGATCATATCTACATATATATACCTACTAATGTTAAGATGTCTATGTTGCTTTGAAGATATAATATCTGCTATACAGATATTTAACTTATAAGGATATTCTATGTAGGTTTGCCTTATGTTCAAGAGACGTCTACTTCTGTAAAAAAATAAGGTAGTGAGTTATTTTGTCAATGTCATCTGCGGCGGATTTTGCAGATTTGTCCTTATTATAAAATGCTGAAAATAGTTACTTATTCGAATGAACTAATCTCTTTGGCTTAAAGTGAGATTTGTGAAAATATTTTGTACCTATTTGGTAATATTTTTGAGGAATATTATATAATAGTTTGCGAGACAGCACACTAGGAGGCTTATGGTAACAGATAATAATAGCGAGACGAAGTAATTAACTGGGTACTTATTGGTAGTTTGTTGTTATAACTACGAGTAGGTCGGTACACTTATCTCACTATGTAAGCGCAGTTTAATATCTGTAATAGAACACAAAACTAACAACGGATATTGGGAAAATGCCAAGAAGCGTTATAACGCTGTAATTAATTGATAATACCAGGCGAAGTAATTAAACAAAGGCTGAGGGCAATAAACATATCTTGGCATTAAATTAATTGTCTATCAAACGGAAGTCCGGAGTAGGAACGATATAAAATTTAAGAGCAGTTTCAGTTTTATCGGAAATTGGCTGCCTCGAGCTACGGCGGCCGTGCCAAAGTAGCGGCGGTCATTTTACCAGACAAACGGATACCAATCTCCACGGAGCGCTCAGCTCAAGCGCCACACAAAAGGTCTCGCAGCCTCGCCCTCACTGCCTCCGCCAGGAACAAACCGCCATTGTTCGCGAACTATCACTTCCCTCTACACTCAATAGTTATAATATCAATCCAAGCCGCCCCACAAGTCGATGCCAATAAACTTTATCCTTTAGACCTTCATTTTGTTCTCACAATGGCGATCCCGTTAGAGATCGTCTGTTCTTTTAATTCTATGTCATGTCTAAGCGCAATATCTTGCTAACAAGGTTTTGCTCTAAGCCCACAGGTGCTAAAAAGGAATTAACTTTTAGAAACAAGCAAACCTTCTCAGACAGATGCCGAAGAAATTGTTCCATTGTGAATAATCCAACAATGCTATTTATTTGTGTTTATAATGTTATCTGCATAATATTCTCAGTTATCATATTTTACCTTTGTGGTAGGTACAGCAATTGTTACTGTGCGCAATACGTATGTATATGTGATATGATTTTATTGCTACATTACCATCTGCACCTGCTGCAGCGAGCAGCTCTTGTGTTACTTAAATTATCTTTTATTTTCCACTTTTACATTTTGTTCATTATGAAGCTGTTTCATACAAAAATATATGCATTGACTTTTATTTTTATCTTTGCTGTCATCTGCATATTTTGGTAAATGTCTTTATTATTTTGTAGACTAACAGTAATTACATTATGAGTACTTATTTAAAGTTGAGTGCAAATAAACATTAATTAAATTGTGCAGTTAGCTGTCTAACAAGTGTTTATCGCGGAGGGACAGGTGGGCCAACCATAAACAGAGCAAGTTTGTCGAGTTGTTGAAACAGATCCTACGTAAATACAGTTCTCACGTTTAGTTAGAGACTTGCCAAATCTCGGCTCGCCAGCCCGATGGCAAATTAGAGACACTTTGAACTAGGCCACTCCGTTTGATTCGCGGCACGATTAACTCAAAGCCTTCCAAAATAGTTTGCTGAAACACTTTAGTATGTCTCAATAACACAGACCTTTAAATCACAAATGAAAAACAACGGATGTTTAGTATAGTGAGGAATTGTTTCCATTCGCCATTCTTTTCGCGGTTTTGTTTCTTTTATTTTTAAAGCTGTCATTTGCACAAAAACGTAACTGACGTTTAGATTTTTCTACTTTCCTGGATTGACGTCATTCAAAAGCGAAACGAGTGGCTATCGAAAATATTGTGTTGTTCGTAGTGAGAACAAGCCTACTGCGTACAACTTGTAGTATTATTTAAGCTCAGAAACATTTTTAAAATGAAAAAGTTTGTAAGTAATTTGGTTTTCATTTTAAGTTTTTTACATTCACCTACCCCCAAAAATGATGTCGTAGTTCTTTCGATTACGAAAATGTCAGTTTATAGATAGTTAGGTATTTCTGTTTACTTTTCTATAAATCTGTGCTGAGTAAATGGACGTTTTTAATAAGAACTGCGCAGGATGGGCTAATCTCATGCTGGACAAATATCCGACGCCACGCAAAGCCGATAAGTCACGCGGACAACCCTGCCTGCAATCGCTTCGAATAAAACTCGTAAAATTGAACCTCTTTTACTTTTGATTTACAATTTATTTTACTTGACTGGCTGTCTACTTTTATTGATACGCCGTTTGAAAAGAGTATTATGTGTAGTTTAAAGTACCTATATCCAATGAAGTACTTATTCAAACATCTTTTTGCTTATTCACATAATATGTGTCAAAATAATGTTTGGATTACTTTAGCTAAGTTTGTTAAAATAAAGATTTTTAAAAACTTAACAACCTAAAAATCACTCATAAATTAACGGAGAAAAGCTTCACTAGTTTCTTTTTATTTAATTTAGTATGTCTCACGATAGTTACTATAAAAATACATTTAATTGAGACGTAAAGACGTACAAAAACGACCATAAGAATTTCAATTGAACAAAGAAATGAGCGTAAAAGAAAATCAATCTTCAGTTTAAAACGAGAAGGGCAGTCAGTCGCTCGTAAATTACAATGTCTACTTAAAATTTAAGTCGATTGCGTAACGTTATCTATTACTATAAACTTCAATCAGATAACCTCAATTCATTTTCATTGGCAGGTAAATGTTCAAATTCCTTTTAAAGTTGAAATCAGTTACAGAATAGAGCCCGACAGTATGAAAATAGACTAAGCACTTATTACTTATTTCATGTGGCTCCTAACTTAACTGGCGAAAACTGGATGTCACATTAATGAATGCATCTCTAATAAGGACTATAAAAGGCTTTATGTTATGTTAAATATAGCTTCCCAATAGCTTTTCACATATTGTTGGAAATTAAAATGCCACCAAAATACCTGATCGAACTTTCCACTTTGTGTTGCCATATTTATTTTGACAAGTTCATTTCTGTTATAAATAACTCAAATTCCACCAAAGTGTTGTGTAAAAGAGCCGTCAAAACTTTGTGACTTGCGCAGAGATAGCTATTCTTGAACCAAGTTGTTTTTCCATTAATCCTTTGCGACCTGTGAAAATGATTTAGATTATGCGGTTTCTGACAACTTGCCAACTGGATATAGTACTAGGTTTTCGAAAAGAAATTTACGTCTTAGGTATAATCGGTTTTGTACTTCTTGCGAATTGGATATTCAATATCGAATTTTCATTTGTAATAAAGTAAACGAGAAAGTGACAAACTGAAATTGAGTCTAAGTATACACCTTTAAACCAGTTTATAAGGTCGTGTACAAAAAATAAAACTTTTCCTTTTGGCTCTTTATAGAAGTTGGGAGAATTTGGCGTCTTACCTTGTTATTTGTAAGCGGAGATAGTTGAACCCGGGATTACCGACTGAAGAATTAGTAAACAATGTCTCCTTACGTAGTAATTTGGATTAGAGGTTACGGGGCCGGGTTAATGGGGCTCTGTTTTAAAACTCAATGGTTAGGGAAGACGAGAAGCGTGATAGGAATAAATGCGAACTGAATATTTATGAGAACATCTTCCAAAAATGCACGCGACATTAAGGTAAACGGCAGGGGATGAAGTCAAAGGAAACGATCAAACGATGAGGCCTTTGATTTTTAATCTGCATATGTAAAGAATAGAAAAGTTATCTATAAGTGCTTTTTATATTTTAGAATTCAAATTTTGCCAAACTAACTCTACATTCGGTTTAATCACAGTATGACAGTGTGCTCATCGTCACCATCATATCAGCCATAGGACGTCCACTGCTGAACATAGACCCTATAATGACTTCCAGAGTGCTCGCTTGCATTAAAAAAAACGCTTTAATAAGGCTTTGAAATATTTACTCGTACTTATGTGTAAACGTTATAGAAAGTAGGTCAAGTAGGTGTACCAATTCAATTGGTAAACTAGAGTAGTAACTTCTCATCAATTGATTGAACATATTAAGCATTATCATCAATAGTGTTGTAAGTTTACACCTTGCCAAAGACTTTAATGCGTGCTCCAATTGCTTGTGAAGGATGCAGAGTAGATCTCACAATAATGTAATCAATTATATTATTTTAACATGATAGGTTCCCATGGCAGCCGCCCAAAGAGGCATTAAATTTTACTAAGGGATGTGCTAAATGTATTTTTTTTGACTAGTCACATTTGCATACTTTGGATTGAGAATTTCTAAAATGAAAAACCCCAACATTATTTTAAATTGGTACTAAATTGAGACTCTATATTAAAGCTCGCTGCTATTCGATTTGATCAACTAGCCGGTCATTGTTGATAGTCATTATGTTCCAAATAATATATTTTTTATAAATATATATGCGTTTTGTCGTAGATGTGGTGGGCTCTATGGTGTGCTGTGGTGGTGGCTGGAGGCGCCGGCGTCGCAGCAGCACCCGCACCCGACTCCCTAACTCCCCTCGACATGGTACAGATGGACTCATCAGCACCTGATGACGTAAGTAATCCGATAAAAAGGGTTTTAGAAAAGGGATTTTACTTTTACAATAATAATCTTATATATTTTTTTAATTATCTTAAAGGTAAACGAACCGTTTGTACAAATATAATGGAGACAAGATTCAATAACAGGTTAATCAAGGCCAATACCCCATCACAGATAATTGAAATGATGAAATCAACGTAATTATGACGAGAACCGATCTTAAAATTTCGTCAACATACATACGTGACTTTACCTCATTATGATTATAAGGTCAAAAGTCAGGATTATATTTAGATCGGTAAATAAATCACTCAAGAAATGGATTCGGTTTTAAGAGACCACACATATCAGACACGTTTTAGCGACGTAACATCAGGGATACGTCTTAGAAATGGCTTAGGGTTTGACGACTACGGCTTGTGTACCTAGATAACAGTTTCATAAGCCAGTACACAATGTACGCACAAAATTTGTGTTGAGCCGTAGTTTCAGCCAATTCTGATGCGAATGTTTACATGCGAAACCAATTAGTAGCCCGGTTAGTTTGAGTTAGACCACACTTTTGCAACAACTTAACAATAATGTCGGACACGATACTCATATGTTGCTGAACCTACAAAGAAGCACAACGTGCACATTTTACGATTCCTTTAACTTTGTTTATATTTGTGTAAATACCAGTAGGTATGTTTATAAGCCCCCGGCAAACAGAAAAAGTCGGAAAACTTTTTTACAATATTCCTTCTTGTGTGCCGTGCTCGCGCGGTGGAAAATTGGCGAATCCATCGGGAACGAATGGGGAATACAAAGAAAATATCCATATTCGGATTTGCACGATATTCGATTGTGTCAACAGTTCCTCGGCAGATGCTTATTTATTTATGTGGATTATATGTTGTCACAAGTTAGTCGGACGAAGCAAATTTTGCGACGAAGTTAAAGGAACATCATTATCCAATTCTTTTTTTGGCAACAACAGCAAAAGTTATTTGCTGAGAGATTATATTAAAGTACGATTACGGAGTACAGATGTTGTTACAAGTTAACAAAGTAAGCCGTTGGATAATAGTATCAACGAAGATCAGAAATTCATTACGATATTACCGGACTCTATTCCATGAAAATGTATTCGATCCTTTCCGGCTATGTATGTATTGTGTGTCCTCATTCCTCGTATATAATGAACAATGTTTGCACAGGAGAGCCTGTACGCGATGTCACCGCTGGCTGCACGGTACTCCGCCGGAGCGCCCTGGCTCTACCTGCTCGCCGATATGCCCCGGGATTCACAGGTAAATTACTGCCTTTGTCTGTTTATACCTATGGAAAATAGTTACAGGAGGTTTGCAAATACCTGCCATACGAATTTCAGTGTACAATCCTGCATCAGAGTAACTTTCGATATACGATGTTTTGCTAAAGCTTTTGCTATTGCAAGGAGTTAAAAGTTAGTTTTTTCAAGGAATCCAAGTTATAATTACATTATGACAGAATAATTTAAAAAATAACTTAAAGCCGCGCTTTGAGTCCACGTGATGGCAATGGATTTGTTTATTCGGCGCGTTTATTAAATTGGCGTAACGCGACAAAGTCGTCGCGTCACGCTTAATTTTTCCCCGCCTAAGGGTAAAGTTCATTTTGTCAAGGTAAAAGTGTCCCTGTAATTAGTAAAACAAATTACAATGTCAATTAGAAGTCCGTTACCGTGTCCACTCGCGATCGATAGTCGTTAGAGGTGTCAGTCTTATACGGGGGATCTGTAAAGTGAACTTAATTGAGATAACTTCTAATGTCTTTAAAAGCTACGTAATAATAATGAACAGAGCAATTAAAACATATTATATTAAGTTTCATTTTGAAATGTGTAAAATTAAGACAGTATAAATCTAAAGTACGAAAGTAAGTTCAAAAGTTCTCCTGAAAGTATTAGTTAGAGACTGAATTTGAAAGATAATTACATATGGAGATAATTGTAGCCAAGAGACGCAAATAGTAGTTCGGAATAACTTAATTAATAACTATTTGCGGTCGGAGTTAAACGAGTGAGTAACGTTTTGCCACAGACAATTTAATAGTATGTATTCGGCCAGTGCCCCGCGCCCCGTGCAAACTTTATTTGTCCTGTTGTGTGTAATAGTCGTTATGTTAAACGATGCATACAATTTCATTTACTACACCTGCCTGTGTCCTGCAGATTAACTTTAAAACGTTTTTATACGTACATTTTGTTACATTTTAAACTGTCGTGTGTACTTGTATGTTTTAAAACCTCAAACTCCTTTCTACACAAGTTTGCACATTAACGAGTGTTGACCGCAGCTCCTATTTAACTTGAGCAGTAATTATAATCTGTCAAACTTAGGTAGTAACTCGAGGCACCCATACAATTTGTACAAATAATACTCATACACATCAACGACTATTGCTGTTACTTAAAGAACAAAGTTTTACAAATTGAGCAGAGCAATGCTTAATTACTTGTACGATGTATTTATTTATGCACGTTTACTGACTTTTTCTTCGATTCTGAATCTGAATTAAGCCTTAACCAAATCCGAATGAATGTCAATATTTTAAGTTTGACATAAAACAATAATAAGAGTGGTGAGTTGTCACATTCCAAGCAAGCATAGACAATCTCGAATCCGAATCCTAGATAGCATCAAAAGTGGATCAGCGGTCGTGATATCAGTTGGATGATGCTTTATAAAAAAGAAGCTTCCTGCTAGTGCAACGCAAACGATTTTAAAGTAAGAGTGCTATTCAAACAATTATGAGCTTTTCTACAGTCAAGATATCATTCTTTTCGATTAAAAAGCAAAGCTCTTAAGGCCAAGCGCCACTGCTCTCTATCTTATACCTTCTATTGACCTATTGATGAAGGTCTTGGCTTTCTGCTTTTGTTTGGAATCGTGATCGATGCGATCTGGCTTGCTTTAACATTTATTTAATCCTCGGGCTAACATTATGTACAGTGAATATAAATATGAGTGTGTAACGAAGGTGGCAACTAGAGGAGTTGAGAAGCGGGCTCGCGCGTTTTTATCCGTCAACCCAGCCTTCGACGTGTTGCAACAAGGTGCCTACCAAAAACTCCTTTCACAATACAACAAGAACATCATCAACAAAATTGGAAAGCGAGGTTAGAATACAATCGATATTATTTAAATGTAAAATTCTATGAAGGATGTTATTATTGCACTTACCAGATGTCACCACTGGTGAGTAAGGTAATGCCTGTCCAGTCGCTGTCAAATGTTTACTTGGTATGTTAACATTAGACATTGTTGGTCTACCGACCTCACTTTCGAAGGAGGTCACGGCGGTGAGTTCAACTACGATAGTCCTTATAAAATATGCACGAGATTTATGTGAATATGGAAACAAATTCAATAATTTCATATATAGAAACGTAGATGAATTTAATGACATTACATTTTCTTGCGATTTGAGAAAATGCCCGCATGTTGCATGTATTCTTTATGAACGTGCATGTACCCCATTTTCGTAAATTACATAGACTAGCATGTAACACTGTGTTTCTGTTTTGTAGGATCCTGGCAGAGTCAAAACTGAAGCGGTTGTAGCCAGCTACGTAAGACCACCCTGTGATCGACTTGTTACCACTATACCAAAGTTACGCTCTTCTAATATACATTTGTACAAACTTTACCCTTGTTATTTACATTTTAACATGTGTATTTAAAAGATCTGTTGAGAGCAAAATAAAGATAATTCTTTTGTAAAGCTGATGTTTTATTTGTATGCGTAAACCAATTTGTAAGAGTCTAGGTAACTATGTAACCTACATCCAGACATTCGAAGTACTTGTGAGCATATGTTTTAGTCACTGACATAAGTCTTATACTCTAATAGATACCGTACAAGGAAAAGATTTGGTAAGGCAATCGCCTAAAGACCCTTCAAGGATAAACATATTTTATACAGCTGAGTTATTATTTAGTACATAATGTTAAACTGGCATATTCTGGAGAATTATCAATAAAGTCATTATTATTAATATAATCCATCCATCCATCAATCCATGAATTGGGTCACTGAGATACGCACTACGCCTGTATTAATGACGATATGAACCTACTGTATGCTCTGTTCATTAAGCTAGAATAAATGGCAGCTAGGTGTTCGTAATGAGCTACGCATTTATGTATATCATTCGATTAACTTTAAATAGAGTACATTTTTGCATGGCAAGGCTCAATTAAAAGTCTAAAATAAAATATAGTATCCATAATTTGACCTGAAAGTGAGAGTAGTAGCTAATGTTGACTCGATGGTGCGTGAAGACTGGCAGTGGTCGGGTGAAACGGCGCATGCCTTCGCTGTCCATCGACTTTCCGATGTCTGTGCTGCGTCAGAAGCTGAGCCAGGAGAAGGAGAGGAAGGCCCAGCTAATCCGAGCTGCAGCCAACAGGAACTTCTTGAATGATATCGGCAAGCGAGGTGAGGCTTTATAAACATTACACTTAGACCCATAATTGCATGCAGTACTGCTAGATGAAAATGCGCAACTGGCTTTCAGTATCAGAGAGAAATTATTAATTTGGTATCTCGAAAGATTTTATCCACTGCATGGGATTGTGAGTCTTATGAGAGAGTTAAGAGACAGAAGAATGATAAAATTCGCATTTTATATGATGACACTAAACAAAACTGTAATAAATGAAAAGAAGAAAACTTCTAAAACAATTTCTGAAAATAAAACCTTTGAACGAATGAAATGAAATGAAACGAACAAAAAGCTTCATACTTTCATGTTGCATGCAACCTCTTTGAAGACTCCTTTACAACATTAAATTCATTGTTTGGGAAAACTTGAATGATGCATTATCTACCTCCTCCTTTACTATCGAGCATGCTATTACGTTTTTAATGTTGTATTTAATTTCAAAGCATGCCAGAACTTTTTGAGCTTCAGTCTGATAGTGACCTAATATTCGTTGTTTCTTTGCAGGCTTCCAATGGTCACCTGCCGCGCAGAGTCTCAGTTACTACTAAATATCGCCAGCCAAGAAATGCCTGCCTACGTATACTTTATCCAAACTCCGATGGTCCTGAGTACCTGTTAAATAGACACATTTAAATATATATTACAATTTATCCCATACTTAATAATACATTGTTGAAATGTAGAGTAGTTCAAGCCTGAAGTTAGAAGATGTTTAAACCGTAGTCTATTTCAAATGTATAAATAGTATTATAAAAAAAACGCATCTAGTATATTGATATTTCATTGTAGGCAAAGTACAAAGTATTAATATATAATTTTACAAATTAATTCGACTTTTATTCAATCATTTTGGTACCTACTTAATTTTTGTTTAAGTTGCATTATTTTTAAGTCGATGCGTATTATTATTTTCTTAATTATGTTAATGTAATTATGCTAAGGCTATGTCAAACTAGATCATTTTATGTAATAATCTGTATTGTAAAGAAATTAAATAATCTGCATAACATGCAATAAACGTTTATTAGATCACCAGTTGTTTTATTTTGTAATAAACTACTGATGTACAATATGAGCCTATTAGTTTAATTTTGATATAATTGTTGCTGATATAATGCATGCTACAAAACTAAATTCCATCACACCATATTACTTGATATCACTGACAGTGACCCGACTGATATTTCAAATACTATTTGAAAGGTTCATGGGACTGTTACTGTGTCAAAACTTTAAATTTATTTTCTAAATTATATTAGAAACCAATCAAGAAATTCTCAAATAACCAAATAATTGCAATCGTATCATTCAACCGTGAAACCCATTTATAGAGATTTTATTTAAATTTATCGATTATCGTCCCATCGTAAGACGGTATCGAATAATTTAACACAGAATTAGGGCCACAGTCACAGTAGCACCAAGATTATGGTAAGAACGGTTTTTAAGAAAAGCTAATTCAGATTGAGGTATTAGTTAAATTAATGTTAGAATAATGACGTACCATTTGGCGATCTATATTTTACAGTAGGTCTACAGAATACTTTGGATTTCCGTAGTCTTTTACACAGTATAAGTCAGAGTGAGAGAGTGTGAGAGACATCAACCTCTTGCCACAATAATAAGTACAAGCTTTATTGAAGAAATTTTGTTATTTCTACACAGAAGATAAAAAACCTAAAGTATAGAGGTACGAATATTTGATGTACTAGATGTACAAGGTAGTCAAACAATGTGAGACAGAACTGACGGTAAAACAACAGTCGTTGAGTGGTACGGAACCCAACACATTATGGTACATAAACATTTCACCCCTATTTTTTTGAGAGGGGTATTATAATATACATAGTATAGCAGGTTTTAGTTAGTTTGTGAACTAGTTAAAATCATATCAAGTTATATATAATGTGTTATATCAAGGCACAGGCGCCTTTACTCTAATGAAATTCTTCATACACCTACGCATTTTTTAAGTAATTAGCTATATCAATTTCATGGTGATTGAATTAATTAGTATTTCATTAGCTTATCGATGCGAGTTTAGTAGTTAAACTGGATTGTAGTCTAGTAGTTTGAGTTAAAATAATTTTACGTTATTTTAAATTAACTCTAATTAACTTCAGTTGACATTGTTATTTGTAAATACATCTTAGTTTTGGACGCAGTTTGTCTTTGACATAAAGTATTTAGTTATCACTGATGATAATGAAAAACAGTTGAATATTTGGCCATAACTATTTCTTTGTGACGCAACAATCCACTATTACATAATATGTGCATGAGTATGAGTTGAGTTGGGGTTGCCGCAGAGATTGGCGGACCTGCACGAGGGTCGCGCGCGGCCAAAGCGCAAGATGCCATCGCTTTCCATCAACAACCCGATGGAGGTGCTGCGGCAGCGGCTGCTACTGGAGGTGGCCCGCAAACAGATGCGTGAGGCCAACCAGCGGCAGGCCGTCGCCAACCGACTCTTCCTGCAAAATGTTGGCAAACGAGGTCAGTACGATAAGGGTTTTTCTTCTTCTTGAATGCTCTTCTTCCAGTTTGGACTGAGTAAATTAACGTGAGACATACTAAATTAACCTAAAAAATCACGTTTTTTTTTCACGTAGTTTAACAGAGAAAAGCTCTACTAGTTTCGAGTCACAGGAGTAGTCTGCGCACGCTGCTTATGATTTAAAGTCCCTTTGTGACCCGAAACTAGTAGAGCTTTTGTCCATTAATGTACGTGAGCAAACCGGATTTTTTTAGTTAATTGAGTAAATTAGCGTTAGAAAATTCAGTTAACGCTTTGTGTACGATGCAAGAAGCCATGGTATGTTAGGTCACAGTTGATCATCCAAGAATTAAACCAACGTGCAGTGCGTATTAAAACTTAATAATTGAAATTATACGAAGACACTAAACTATTTTACTTTCTAATCATTTTGTGCACTTCCTGAAGAAAAAAATTTACAAAAGCCCAGTGTTAGCACAATTTATTCAACATATTTTAACTACCATGCGTAAATAAATGTTTAGAAAATGTCCAATCAGAATAAAGGCAAAACACGCACGCCAACCTATGTAAGCACAGCTGAAGATTGAGAAAAACAAAAATGGAATCTACACAATCCTTGCACGTAACCCAAGCCCACACCTCGTTGGTTTTTTGATCCTGTCCTGAATGTTAAGTGGCTGATATTTATACCTAGAGCGGTCCATATTTAACCTGCTTAGTATTTTTTAATGAAGAGATTCAAACTCTCTTTAAACTGCCTTCGAAATAGAATTCGAACTTCAAAGTTGATGCTTTAAATAAAACTTTTAAAATCCCATTTAACATTATTGATACTGGTATTAAATGAGCTTGCTAGTGATATGGTGTCTGGTGTGGAAATAATGATACAATTTTAAGTTAATATATGTATAATACAGCTAATATTCTGGTTTTTTGGTCCTAAGAGACGCGTTGAGTCTTCTGGGCAGACTTCAAGAATAATTATAAGAATACAACTAGATGACATTTTTGTAATTATTTGGAGAATCCTACTTAGACATCTGCAAATAAAACATAGTACTAGGCCGTGATTTTACCATAATGTGATACTAATAATTGTTTTCTGTTTAGGATTCTGGGCCAATTCTGCTCCGACCCGCTACGACAACTAGAGCCTTCAGCGACTGACTCCTTTCTGTTTCCTGCGAGCTGTCGCCACTGCCTGGCTGGAAATAAGATATTACGCCAACATACTTACCGCTATAAAACCTTCTTGGTATCCTAAACTATAACTTTAAATAAAGAAGCAAATAAAATTCTTTCTGGTCACTAAACAGACGCGCCGTGTTTTTATTATTTCAGAAAAAGCGGGTGATTTAGAAAATATGTAAAACTTTAATGTATTTACCTTCCATCCGATATACGATACGAAGGAAAGTGTCCATCCTACGTCGGCCTTTGTCAATTTCATTCATTAACTTGTCCTTTAATCATTAATGTGTACATTAATAGCCAAATATACGAAATAGGGTTTAGTTCAGCTAATGGTAGCTATTGGCTTGATAAATTCAGATTAATATCGGTGTTGATACTCGATTGTGTATCGGATGGTGATGCTGTAGTGGGTGTGTGTTACCCAGCTCGACACACGCCTGTAGGTTGTCGTAATGGCTTGTTTGTGGTGAACACAGCTGTCCCAACTCTCTATTGTATTTCCATAATAGTATTTTTCTACGCTTGTTAATTGTTACTTAGGACGTTACTCCAACTTACCGAGAGCATCTCCTTCATAGATAGTTTTACTTTTTATGAATAATTTGTGCCAAATTGCTACTTATAAATAAATATAGTATCGATAGCCTCATAGAGTACCTATACTTTTATATTCGATATGCCTTTAACTTATTTTTCATACTGTCTTATTACATAATGTGAACGTGATAGACGTTTACTCTTAGTTTCTACGTAATTTATATGTACAGAGTAGTTTAATGTACTTATATGTATTTTTACGTTACAAATTGATCTCTCATAGCATATAAATTGTAGTAAAAATGTAATAGTTCATACATTATAAAATTACGTTCAATAAAAACGTTAAATTATTCATTTGTGTTTCATTAAAATTTGTGTTATGTGGTCCTTTGTCACGTTAAACTTTACACGAGATATTTTCAATTGAAATTCCTTGAAAATTACTATTTTGGGAATAGCGTAGCGAGTATCAAAGAGCTACTTTGATATACTATCCGTGCCATGAAGGAATCCATAATTAAATACAGGTATGGAGAGGAACATTTTGAATTCCACCTACAAAAGCTAAGCAATTTAATGAACAATTTTCTTGTACGTTGCAGCCGATTATGGACCTACATTACATCTAGGAAAATGGAGTAAATAAAAAAACCCAATCAAGTTACGAACCCCTGACACGAACGGCGACCCTTTGACCGACATTAATTAGTTTTTATTTTACGCTAAAAATGGTTGTCAAGGGTTAATAAAGTTCAAGTAAATACCGTGCTGACACCAATTTTATGATAAACCTGATTTTTATATAAATATATTACTATATAAATATATCGGAATATAATGTGTTCTGTTGAGACTTAACTTACTTAATGTCGACAGACTTAAAGACTATTTAAGTTTTAGAAAAAGTTGTCTGGTTACATCATTAGGGACGAGGTCAGAGCAGGCGCAAAAATAATGAAAGCTAATTTTACCTTTCAGTCCTTAGGACCAGAACCAAACAGGTTTTTATATTCAGTGGTCGAACACTAGTCCCAATTAGATTATCCTGCTTGTATACGGCATTAATTACACGCAGACCGTTTCAGGTTGAGTTTATTTAGGTTTTTAGGGATAACTTATGTAATTCCATAGCTATTTTTGGTGTGTTCAAGTAAATAAACAGTTTGAGTTCGTCGATCTAGGTTCGAACCCTGGATAAACCTAAATTCTCTTTAAATTATACAGAATTAGAATTGGGAGTATAATTATGTAAGTTTCTATACTCACCTCTCAGCTACAGCACCTGCATAGAGAAGTGTTATTTCAGCCATAATTACAATTACAACCAGCACCATCCAACATCTCGAGCTCACTCCAGACGTCAAAGTCAACACGAACATACAGGTAAGTATTATTGCAGCGAATATTCAACACGCCACGACAAGGTCACAGCGGGTGCTCCAAAAGTGCATACTATCATAGTACATTAAACATTAGCTCCATAGGTAATATCATGAGGGTAACACGATAGATACTTGGCGCGGCGCGCGGAGCCCGGGGCTTCGTCTACGTGCGATAATTAACGTGATTTAATTTAGACCAACGCCTCGAGAGCCACGTGATTTCATTACTCTTCAACACATTTTCGGTACCGTGAGGGCCTCGCTCTGCTACGTCACGGACCTCCGTATAGGTAATTTATGAAATACTTGAAGCTATTTCACAACATTTAGGAACGACTAGAAAGCTTGTAAGTACCTAAGTAATTTAACTCTAAGTATGTTTTTTGTTACGCCTTTGAGAGTGCTAATTTTCAATGTCGAAGTACTTGTCTACTTAATCAGATTTCTTTTTTTAAATATGTATACAGATTTTTGGGATTTTCTTCTGTTTATGATTGGTTTAAAATTGTTAATCGTGTGTTTGCAATTGTTGCAAATGTGGTTTATACTAATTATATACATATTATTCTGGTGTTACGGGTGTCCATTGGTGACGCTGAGCGCATACATCGCATTACATACTGGTGGTGAACTCTGTGCTCGTTGCCTCATATCCCATAAAAAATATAAATTATATTTTAAGGATAAATTCAATATTTTATACTTTAGTAAATAAATATCAACGCACAAATATCATAGTAAATATAGTCATATAATGTCTTATATCAACTGTGATAATTTTCATCCAGTAAGCGAATCCGTACATACGTAGGTACCTAAACATAAAGAATAAATACTGGTTCTATATAGTACATAGTGTATTTAAAAGCAATCTAGGTAAGTATGAGTACTTTCATTATGTGACTGTCTTGTTCTAGATTGCAAGTACAAAGGAACATCTCTCGGTCGAGTACGGTCCGCCCGGGCCGTGGGTTCAAGCCGCACTCGTACATTTTTTCAATTTCCTTATTAATTAATAATTACGTAGTTAATTAATAAATTCTCGTTTTCTATGTTGCAAAATTAATTAGGTATATATGTACATTGTATTTGGTGTAATGAAAGAAAACCTTTGATGGTTATTTTAAAAAGAAGGATATAATTTTTAAGTTATTCTGAAGTTTTACCAACCGTTATGTGGTTTTGGAGATTCTTACTCAGCATTCACGGAAAACATGGTATCATAAGATTAATTAATTCATCAGTTAAATACCTTAGGTATAGCTTCACCTTAAATAACTGTATTGATGGTTAAGTTAATTTAAAAAGCGGTTGATACAGCAATAGATCCGTAGTCATGAGTTCCTAGTAACAACTCTATACCCAAGATAAATAATTTTAGTTGTGAATAGCGAATTCCTGAAAAGGTGAAATGACTGAATATATTTATAGGTACGTGGTAAGGTAAACCAATTAAACAAACATACAGTTAGTAAGTAAATAAACACAGGGACCCGGCAAATTGTGGGACTGTAGTCATTTCTGACGCTATCGCAATCCAATTTTAGTTTTAAATTTTATTCATAAAGGGCACGGTGTGTTTTATAACCATATAACCCACAGAAATATTACTCATCTATGATTTAACCACTACAAAGGATAATTGAATTGGATTTAGAAATCGGAAACAATAAAATGGACCAAATATTTAAATAAAATGAAAATTGCAAAGTTGTAGCAAACGGTGTAGTCGAATTTATGTTATTTTTTTATTGGCGCCGGTAAACAGATAAGCAGACGTATCACCTGATGGTAAGCAATCGCCGTCGCCCAGAACACTTGAAACACCAGTGGCGTTACAAGTAAATATTTCATGTAACAATGCTTGTAGTGGATATCTTAATAGTCAATAGTTACAGTAAACGGTTTCCCATACAAAGTAAGGTCCCGTTCTAGAACAATGTTATTGAATTGCGAATAGTGCCCGATGGTAAACTTAAACCATGAATAAGTAAGTATTTAACGATCTAAACAAACAGCGCAATTTTATCCCGTTTTGGTACACCAATGAATGTTTTTTTAAGCAATTAAAATATAATGTAATTGCTTGATAAACATTAACATTTTTGGAATCTTTAGGTATAATTTATTTCGTCTGTATGTACGTATCATGAGTATTTACCTTCAAGTATTCAACTCCAGCACCTAACAGAAAAGTAGCTAAATATAAACGAAGACTCATTACCTCTCCATTGTCCGTGCCTCGCACACACTCCTACCAAAGAAACTAAACATTTCCAAAAATAATATATGTGGAAGAAACCTTTATTACGGTGCTTTTCCACCAGAGGTATGCTATGCAGCTATGCTACGAAGATGTAATAGGTAAGCTGTGAAACTATGTGACCGTTTCCACTGATACTTCACTAAGCTATGTAGCTGTGCAAGTAAGTTGTGCTATGAAGATGCACTGCTGCAAAGTAGCTGTGTGAGGATGGGCAGCTCGAGTATGCGTCGTATCGATAGTAGGGACGCCATCCATAGCACGCATCTTTCCATATAAAAAGCATAGCTTAGCTGAGCCTGTTTCCACCAGTGCTAAGCTAAGTGTACCAATAAATATGATTGGTTGAAGCCAAACGCATCCACAGCAACGTAGCATAGCGCATCTCTGGTGGAAAAGCACCCTTATACCTACACTTTCCATGAACACTGGTTGGATATAAACTCGACGAAGTATGTCATCAGACGGCCAAATTAAAACTAAAGCAAACAGCAGTATAAAGGCTAGGTTTACTAGAATTTTAATATGAAACCTCTTTAGAGTTTGGTTAGCAAATAGTTGCTCGAGAGTTTAATGCACTGGTTTTTCTTTATGTAAGGACTCGGACTTTGTGCGCGTGGCAAATTAAATAAAATAACAAAAAATAATAGAAAAATTAAACTTAATTAAAAATGTAAGTACTAAAGTGCGTACTAATGTTGGTCTTTGATTAAAATTCAAATTGTATTCTTCTCTGCCATTTCGCTTTTGGAAGAGAGGTTGTGGTCACGTTGAGGCGGCCGTAATTTGTATTGGAGGTGAATGCTGCCTCACGATCTCTCGCCAGATCTCCCTGTTTTACAGTCAGACACAGTGTTTCCTGTAGCTGATTTCACTTGATCAGACCAGTGCATAGGTGATCTGCCTCGTGATCTGGCTCCCTCTACTTGCCCCTGCACGACCAGTCTCTCAATGAAGTTGTTATCACACCTGGAGCCATGGCCAAAATACTGCAATATGTGCGTCTGTACTATGGTTGTTAGACGCTTTGTAATGCCGAGTTCTCGAAGGTTGGATGCGTTGGTACGGAACTCAGTCCACGATACGCCAAGCATCTTCCTCCAGCACCACATCGCTAGAGCATCTGCTTCTTCTTTCCTATTCACGTAGGTACTATCCCCATCTCTGCCGCGTAAAGGAAGATTGGAAATACAAGCGTTCGCATAAGTTTCAGTCATATAACCACTGCTAAATAAGAGATACCTACTCATCACTGAGGTGTAAAATTACACCACACATACGTAAGCATAACCTTTTCAGTATGCAAATTTTAACAATTCCATTAAAAAGAAGTGCTATTTTACAGTAAATAGTTATGTACAATTCTTTTTTAAAAATTTTAGCTAGCATTTAGTAAAATGGGTGTAACGTTAGAAGTTCCTTTTAACCGTGCACTTCGCAGTACTTTCTAGCAAATTCATGCTGCACCAATTTTAAAATGTTGTTGTCTTGGTAATTTTGTTTCACACTTGTTTGGAATCATTCTCATGTAATTGCAATCAGATTCATAGCATAAATATGTTCATGATCACAGTTTTTTTTTATATTAATCGGCGATCAGTCGTTAGCCTATAATCTGATATCGGTTATTACGACGGGTAGGAGAAAGAACCAGAGTTTCCCTGCTTTCCTGCTTCTCCTTTAAAAATTTTCCTGAATTTTCTTTGTTATAAATCTCACAGAGCCTTCCAACGAATGCAAAACCGTGGAAATCTGTTCCTGCGTTCTGGAATTATAGCGTCAGGAAGGAAAACCCGACTTATTTTTAGATAGAAGATGTAGGTACTGTAAGTATCTGCCTCTGACAGTACTGACGGGAATTTGATGACATTTTTTGTCATTACTACTTATTATGAAAAAAGTCGCACAACTACGTATTAGTGCTTTACACAATGGCAAATAAAAACTCTTATATTCTACGTGACAATAACACACAAACTCGGTATCTCGTCGTAAATAGGAAAGTTTAAATATGAAAAGCCCTGAAAAATGTACGGTGTATTGTAGGATGTGTGATTGCCAGGCTAACACTAACGGTCACGTTTTTAGTCACTAGACCAGACGTGGCATTTAGTTTGTATACTAAAATACAGTCAGTCGGTCTCTGCCATTAAAAAAATATATTTTTACGAGTACTTACCATCTTCTATGACGATTTTAAAGGAATCCAGTGATTTGTAAAGTTGAAATCAAAAGCAAAAATAATGAGACTGTTGTACCACGGAGGCGTAAAACATTGTGGCTCAAATACACATTCGAATCAAAAGAATTCTTCTGCGATGTCGTCTTATGATTTTGACTTTCATTAAAAAAAATATGTGTTTATTTTTGTACCAACAGTAGGTATCTTGAAGATGCGGATCATGTATACCTATCACATACTCATATAATCCTTTTGCAAATAATAAGATCATCGTGAGAATGAATATCAGTGCCCAGCAGTTAGCACGAAGTGATACAGATAGAAAAAACCGTCTAGACTGTTTGGTATTCAGAAAAAGTCGTCGTGTGAACGTATTTTTAAAATTTCTTATAAGACATTCGAACACTGCATTTGCATCGTCCTTTTAAAAATAAAACTTATAAACAGATGCGATTTCTTATACAAATCACGATTGCCATTGAAATATCAATGTTCCTACCAATGTGTTCGCAATAAAAATTCGTACACATACCACACGTACCCAGTATGCATTATTCAGTTTATAAATTGGTAACCGATACAGATTACGATTACTTCTAGAAATGCACAAAAACAAAATCCAATAATTTACTCAGTACGAGGAAATAATATTAACTGAATGGTGAAGAGGTTTGATTTTATTTCATTACATTAATATTATATCGACGATACAATGGTACTCCGCGTTGCTAGGATACGCGCTCAGCTTTTTAAGACTTATTTTATCAATAATTGAAACTAATTTCTACTAAGCGTTCCTATAGTTGAAACTTTTTAATATCTGCTGTAAATTCCTGTTGTGTTCGAGTTTACTAGACATGGAACAAAATGAAAGGTAATGTTATTTTGATATTTATTTTTCTCTTAAAATTGTTAGTCAGAGTTTTATTAAATTTCGAACGAAGTGTTTGTTTCAATACTTCCAAGAACAATGAGAAAACGTCCAATGAGGAAAGGCCCGTCTGCTTATATTGTTTTGAAGTTCCGTCATTAAAAATAACTTTAACCAATCAAGTAAGACAACGAACAAACGAAACGATAGTCATTAATATTCAGACACCTCATTAAAAACTTGTAACTAAGACCTTTTTTTAACAAAAATTCAATTAAAAGTGTTTGTTTTATTGTATAAATTTTATTGCACTCGTACTTTCATATTCACCGCTTAATTTGAATAACTAATTACTTGTGTGTAATGCTTTTATTTGAGTAAGCAAAGCATAAAATGTTAGAATTTTAATATCTGTGTACCTAAAACATAAAATATTCTTGTACATTTTACTAATGCTCTTTTTTACATTTAAAAAATGCAGCGTTTTAATTACAGATGTTGACATTTTTTTCTTTTACGTGTGTCGACTGTATACACTGTATAATACTGCCAGTTACAAATGTTGCTGTTCATGACCAAAAAACAACAGTGTGGACAATAGAAAAAAAAATGTCAGTCTGAAGTATATCACAGATGGATAAATATATTAATGGCAATCACGAGAAACCATGGCTTTATTTCGATCAAATAGATAGGTACATAACTACTAACTAGGTACTAAACTACTTACCATGCACTTTCCTTTTGTGAATAGTAAATCCCGATTAAATATCATCTCTCATCGAAGCTCATTAGACTGCCCCCACCGATTCCTTGCTGTTCCATTGTTAAAGAACGATCGAGAGACAATATTGTGTCGGATACTCGGATACTCCATTACTCGTATACTCGGATATTATCCGACTGTAGCTTGCCTCTTCATTAAATGCCTCTCCCTTCGATATAAATGAGCTCGATTTCAAGTTATTAAAAAAAATAAAAATAATTTTCTTTTTAATGAAATCGTTCTTTGTTTGTTTGTTTGCTGATGTTTTTTTGTAGATTAGTTGTTTATTATTATAAATTGAAAAATATAAGCGAATTGGTAACTACGTATTAAACAATAAAAACATCAATTTGAAAAGGTTTCTTAAGCTTTGGTAAGCAGATACATTCCATAATGTGTTTGAAAAATGTGATATTTTCCTGATTTTTCAGTTAAACACACATAATATTAGTGAAAATGTCACCATAATACACGTAAGTAATAAAATAAAAACAAATAGAACGCATGATATTATTATGTAGTAAAATAAAAAGAAATTAGAGCGTAGGTGTATTGAACATTTCTTTTTATTTCTTTAGTTCTGAACTTAAATGGGTATGACGTCACACTCAGCTATGCATCCTTTTTATGAATACCCCCACCTGAATTCAAACTATGTAAATTGAATCGTGGGAGTGAATTAATTCTCGATTTAGTAAAGAGGTACATAACCCACCCAACATCAAACCTGGATACTTGTGTTCAGCTGCCACAATGACTAGTCAACGAACAAGTATTATAATATTCTAGATTGTTTAATTAAAGACATTATGGTAAATAGAAATAAGAAGACGTTAATTAAAAGTTAAATTAGTTACTTTAATATTAATAGAGTCTGTCCTAAAATGGAGTCTGTAAGTACAAAATACTAACTAACTCTCCGCCCGCGGCTTCACCCACGTGTAATTTAGAAACCTCATCTTAAGTAGGAAGGAACATTGCAATCCTGAAGAAATATTTGCATAAGAAGATTATGTTACTTAAAAAGCAATCTTATTAATAGTGAAAGAATTTTCAAAATTGGTCAAGCAGTTTCAGTTTCGTATTTAATAAAACAAACAAAAAATTTTACCTCGGAAAATCTTAGTGTAAACAGTACTAGAAAATAGTGCCAACGACTTATGAAAGTCTACTGGTGGTACTATGGTCCCCTTTCACATAATCTCCATGCTTAGCTTATGGTTAGGATTGGAGACCACAATTTTTTTTTAGTTTGATGTTTGTCAGAGACCATTGCTGCCCGGTCTGTATCTATGTATACTACCGGGATTACCAGGGCTCCGGCTCGATGAGCAGGAGTAGGAACGGGGTGGTTTTTAGTTAGTAAGAGTTTAACACTCCCTCTCGCCTCACCCAAGGCCGGAGAAGTATTTCAATGATTTTCCCCCTTAAAAGAAAACTTGTTCATTATTTACAGTAGCACATGGTTTAGTGTATACTATGCAAACTATTTAGATACCTATACATACAATTAAGATAGCAAAAGTAACATCGTATCTGAACAGAAAGTGTGGAATAATATAATATCACGTTTTGTGGCAGGATTAGTGAAATGGATGCTCTGCTGTTCGCGTTGTCGTTCGAGGTGGTTTTACTGCTAATGAAGATTTTAGGTGAGCACCTACCTATCTTCTATTACCAGCTTCTTTTTTAGTTTTATTCTTATTAAAAACGTGGTGATACCCACTCAGATGCACGTAAGTATCTAGTTATTTATTTTAAACGGTTTTTAAATTGGATTTTTTATTTTATATTTTTAAGTTTATGAATATTTTATGAATCCATAACGAGGCGTGGGTGCTTTGGGAATAGTTCGAATGCAAAATCCGACTTAAAAATGTGTGACAAGTGAATAGGTATACTGCTTCTAACAAAACCACCACTTGTATTCAAATCGCGTTTTACTGAAACTATTGTAGCCGATCATTAAACAGTAACAACATAGGTAATAGCTAAGTAAGTATTAATCTACAAGAATCTAACTTAGAGGTAGATTTAAGCAATACATACAAACTGCACGAAATTCCCGTACTTGTTCATTATTTGGACCATACGAAAACTTTATTCTACTATCGTGCAATCGTACCATCAGCGCCATCTATGATTTTGTAGCAGTGAAAGTTTGCTTACAGAGGGCAGTACGAAGCTGAGGTTGGCAGACTGGCAGCCGGCGAACAAAATCGAGAAACTACAGGAAATCAAGCTAGAGAAAGATAGGTACGTTTTCCCCGTTCAGGGAAAGATGGCGTTACTACGCAGTCGGGTAAAAAACCATTAATATTATGGTTAATGAATGGTAAATATGAACGTTCTTTAAAGGGTTTTAAAGTTAAATAAAAACGCCATATTGGTTAAATATTGATCATTGCTTTCCACTGTTTATACAATCTCTAATTCTGTTAAAACACTTATCTGATTGCCTTAATGATTGTCCCACATCTACGCTTTTTTGTATTTTAGCTCATAGAAGAGTCGAAGAACCTAACTACCTAACTATTATAATATTATGTCACAGGGCGCTGGTCAATGACGTGATTAGAAAGACTCTCATAGAAGTAGCAGAGACAGGAAGATGGGAGTCGATCACGAATGCCGTGGAACTGCTCAAACAGTCGGAGTGTGATGTGGCGTCACTGAGAGTCAAAAATCAACATCTCAGAACGTAAAGTACCTATATTACGCTTTGAATGTGGTATACATGAAACGGTCTTACTAATACAATCTTATCTAATACAGCATTTTAACTCTTAGTTTTCCTTTCACACAAAAGGCTTACGTACGTACAACCAGAGGGTCTAAGGGTCTACTCAAGGGAAACTTTTTTCAATATATGTCCCTTGTGCAATACCTCAATATAAGTAGATTCCATGAAAAGTCCCTATATCAATTACTCTCAAAGGGGCTAAGAGACCTCCCTAACCGGTAATTCAGTTGAGTTGAATTCTCGGTGGATCTTTTTCAGATTCCTGAATACATTTTTATCCTCAACAGACAAGAATCCTTGTCTGCGTAAGCACTTAACAGCTAATGGGTATATTGCTTCTGTAGTACCGATTTCTTTTTTCTATGGCTTTTGATGTCGAAATAAAGTTTTGGTAAAATATTTAAATAACTTTCAGTGAAAGTACTTAATGGATTATCACGAAATAAAACAATGTTTTCAGAACTCGTAAAAACCTGGCAGCAGAATTAGATGCGAAAAGAAATCAATGGGCGCTGGAGCTGCACAACGCTGATCAGAAAGTAGCTGTTCTTAGAGACAAAATGAGTGTGCGTATATCGATTTCTATGAAAGTGATAATTACATGAAGTAATAAACATGCTGATGCTGGTGATTCTCAGTAGCGAGCGCCGTTTGCGATACAGCCATTATTAATATGAGACCAGTGATGCGTTACTGGGAGCGTAAAACAGAACGCTCTTCGCAGAACATTTGTGAGAAAGCACAGTCCTGGTCTATACAAGCGTGTGAATATGTGCTAAGTAAACTTCTCTCTAAGTTCTTTTAATAAGCAAACGTATAAGTCCAGGAAATTAGCAACAATAAGTAGTAGCTATTAAATCGATGTCTATGCATCGTGACCAACAAATAAAGTATGGACTTGTATAGTTAGTATTTTTCGAATACCTTCTTATCAAGGTCGGTAAGTATTACCTATGACCGAATTAGTGGTAAGCCCAAAATTCAAGGCAGGCCCTGGATTTTAAAACACTTCTCATTTTTTTAAAACACATTTGATTCTGTCCATCCAATAGGTGAAAATAAAAGTGACACAATATTTAGGCAAGGTTTTCCTACGTAATTTCCAACACATACTTACACCTAAATTCACAAGCCCGATTGTTACCTGAATGTCTTGAGCCGCGGGCCAAGGCCAATATTAGGAAAATCCAAATCATTTTATCGTCAGGCCACCATTTCTTGATACTATGACGTAAGCATTAGGTAGATACCTACTCACCTACTTATAAGAGAAAGACGCAGACATGTCTGATTGATGAATCACAACGATTGCAATAGGTACCTATAGCATAAAGTAAGTGTTACCTAGAATTTAACATATTTAAATAAATGTGTAACCGTTATTTTTCTTTTTATACTTGATACGACTTTTATACTTGATATGACAAATATCCCGGGTCCTACTAAGTATTATTCGGTTTTTAAGTTTGGTAAGAAACCTATCACATACCTTGGTAACCGGCAAAGAATTTGCATTTAAAATGTGCTCCTTTGCCCACCTCCTTCGGGGACATGAATTTATTATTTCACTATGTTAGACACTAGACAGTTTTTTTATCTATAGAAGAATTTGTCAAAATTATTCCTCTAATAAAAAAAAATATCTGACGTTAGATAAATCAGCCGTATGGAATAAAATGCTCTGACATCTTCAATATTTTTAAAGGATGACCTTCACAACGCAAACACGCGGCTGGGTTACGCAGAAAAATGGCTGTTTGCACGTTTTGAGTCTCTGGAGCTGAAGCTGGACGTGGCACGAGCACCACCCCCGCGCGCCGACCACGAGCAACGAGTTCACGAAGAGTTGCTCAAATCTTATGAACTACAAATCAAAGTATGATACCTTTTTTATAAATAATGTAAAATAGGATCACATAGAGCTTTATAACTAGATCATTTGGCTGAATAGCCACCGGGAAAAGTCATAGCCTGCTAATAATTTAGCTAGAACATACCTTTTATCTCTACACTAACACATGGAAATAAATATTACCTACACCTGCTCCTATACCTAAGTAGCTACATTTTTGTTATATAGTTTTTGCTCAAACAGAACGATTTCCTCTTTTAATGAAGAGGAAAACTTCATTAAACTCAAGCAATTCAAACATCAAAAAGTTTCTCAAGAATTAATAAATAGATAGGTACTTAAGAACCTGGAAACTTCCCAGTTTCTAGAAAATGAATGAAAAATCGATTTTATGAAGCTACTGACGACTCAATCCAGTAACAATACTTGGTAACGTAACAAACAATAAGGAATCTAATACTAGGAATTTTGTTGACAGGAGCATGAGAAAACTTTGGAATACTGGCGACATCGTTACGACATCGATATTGCTGAAATAAGTACTAGAAGTCAGAAGAAATTGGAACAGCTGCTCATCGCTACCAGCAAGAGAACTGAACTACAGGCATTGGTATGACTTTTGGACTAAGTATTGTCTATTTAGACTACTTTGCTTATAATATACTTGTAAATGTGTATACTGCCTAAGTAGGTTGGTAACCGATACGGTTCGAACAATGATTATTAAATTATCTATCTCAACTAAAAAAAATCTTTTTTCTCTTAAATAAACCTTCATCATTTAATTGAAAACTCTAATTAATTTACTTTTTACAATTTCATCTGAAATTATACAGTTTAGACAATTTATTAAAATAAGTTTCACAGACTTTTAATTTTATTCATGTTTGACTTGTAAGTAGCTACAATAATATTATAACGTGATTATAATTATGTATACTTTTCACAACTAAAATAAAAGTTTGGTTAATTTCAGTATGACCTACACGAAGGTGAAATGCGAGGATGGTTAACATTCAAACGAGAACGTGCTATCCGTTTAGAGCGCGAAGAGAAATTGCGACAGTCTGCCACGCTTATACAGGCGTGGTGGCGTGGTGTTATGGTGCGTCGGGCTCTAGGACAGTTCAAATATCTCAAAAATGTCAAAGGAAAGGGTAAAAAGAAATAAATTAAAGTCCATTCAAGATATCCATGATTAAAAAAATTACAAGACGAAAATGTTCAATTAAAAATAAACTTTTGTGAAATATTGTTTTTGTATTATTTCAACGTGGAGTTTAAAGTCTACTTGAAACTATTTATTTATACAATCTAAAAATAAATTCCTTGATTTGCATTATTTTTATTTTAAAGATTAAGAACATAGTGTGCTTTACGTGTAACGAAACGTTCGTTAAATGTCATTTCATTTTGACAGACGTCATCCTTACGTCATCAACGTGCCGCTAAATGTCTGTCGGCTGTCAGATCCAGTCGCATGCGTTTGCTTGTTGTGGCCGGTACTATTTGTGGTATTTTTTAAATGGTGAAAATAAAGTTACCGATGTAAATACTAATGTAAAACGAATTAATTTATTATAAAAACATACGAACTATTAAACGAGTGTAGTGTGTTGTACTGAACTGTGATAAATACTGTATATTACGAGTTTGCCGTATTTTCAATTCTTGGAAAGTTGGACTGTCATCGAGCAGATTCGGTGAGTAATGCCGTTTATTTTTTTTATTTGTAAAAGCTTTAGATTACATGCCTTGTGTGAAATGTAAATGGCACGTTACCGCTATAAAAGTACAAGGATTACTTTAATTAGCGCGCATAAAAACAGCGTCATTTTTCTCAGAAATGGTTTAAATAATTTCTCTTAGATTCGTGCAATAATATACTTTCACTTTACATTCAATCATTTGGCAAGGTTTAGACCGTGTCTGTACTTTTATAAAACTTTCCTCATTAGTCATTATAACTTATTTAATTTACATAATAAGTGTTTACCTGTCCTTAAAAATGTTCTTGTATTATTTTTAAGACAAATAAACACTTATAATTTTTCTTGGAAGTTTGTGGCTAAAGTATCTTCTTATACAGCCAATGTTTAGTTTTTCCCCCTGCAAGGGGAATTTTGAGACTAAGAAGATATCCTCAAAGTTGTTACTAAAGAGCTCTTGTGGTTACATTATATTGAATAGTTTATTATCTAAATTATAGGTAGTTACATTTGAATTGCAAAGAGAGTCTTGTTTATACCTGTCTGACTCAATAATCATTTGTAATCTAAGAATTCATATTATTACAATGATGATATAAGACTTTGATGACATATTCCCATATTAATACATTTGTAATCTTATGTACACCAATTAAGGAAATACTATCATATTATTTATACATACAGTAACTTCTAAAGTATAAGAGATCTCAGCTTGGACTAACTGTTAGTATCAAGAATGTCAACTGAAGGCCTCAGTTAGTCATAAACTTTTTTGCAATACAAAGGTAGCTTCAAAGATATACTTAGACAAGTATTAATGGAAAATTGTAGTGTAGTGTACACAAAATGCCAAGCATCTTGAATACAAATGTTGAGGTAAACTCATGAATGGCTGGACAAGATTTAAGCACATTTAGATTCAATGCATATTGCAAGTAGCCTTGATCAGCAACATACTGTGACATTTATAGCTGTCCAGTATTTACCTTACAATTACAATAATTACTTGAAACAAATTAAAGAGATGTTTTCCAAGAAAAAAATAGTTAGTAGCAGTAAAAAACGGAGGATGATAAAAAAGATACTAATTAAAAAAGCACATGTAAAAATGTGACCGAAAGAGGTGGTTTATGTGGCTGCGGCCGCGGCGCGGCGGCAGCGCACGGAGGCGGTTCGGCGCGCGGTAATTAGTGCGTTAATCGCACTAACCGGGTACACAGTTGATGCAAGTGCGTTTCCGAGAAGCCGATCAGCGGAGCTCGCGGGAGGAGCGGCAAATTGCCGACAGATATGTGTGCCGCCTGTCGGTAATTGCAAAAATCACTCGCCTCACCGCGGAACGAGCTTGTGGTCCTTGTATTACAAGAACAACTCGTGTGTGCAACTACTGTGGCTACGTCTAAATACATACACGTACGTATAGCGTACACCTGTACCTATACATCATGTACCTGTGGCGTGTTCTCGGATGCTGCTGACTGCCGATATTGGGTTGAAATGAGCACGTAGGCTAAGCGACATGTTTCGTTTATAGCGATATTATCGGTTCCATGTTATTGCCGATCCCATTCTCAGTAAACTTGATAGCTTTGAAGTCGTAGAAGCGAGCGGCACCTAGGTACCTATTACTCTATTACTGCAATAGGTAGTAGATACACATACATACCAATTTGTTGTTTGTAGAAATATCATAATGTATAACTAGTCAATTCTTTCATCTACGTAGTTTAAAGTTTTATAGCCAGCCTAATAGCTCTTTATTGTATAAACAAAAATTTCCCTTCTACACTCTGACGTACCTTTTAGCCTAAATTTTAGAGAAACGAATTACTTTAACAATAACATCAATAACTTTCCAACATCTCGAAATCTTCAATCAATCTCGACCCAATTGTTACAGCTGCGGAATAATTTATTGTTTTCAAGAAATAATCTGGTAACTCTGAATTGCATTGAAGCAAATAATAAATCCCCTATGACGCGGGATGCACACAATAAACAATGCAGTACTAGGAAGTCAGTAATTATCTTGCCTTTGTGGTACCTACCATACCAACATAATATTGTTTTAGCCTACATTTCGCAGACCACAGTCCTATAAAAGTAGAAGAATAGAATTTTTCCATTTGTAATCGGACACTTCCATTCACCTAGAGCTAGAAGTTAATATATCTACGTTCCTTACCTATTCTGTTGACGACACACCCACAAATTATCGCCGAGGCTTTAACATGATTCACGTCTTTCATACATCGAAGGAGCACGAACGTTAATATCTAGTACCTAACTACGTCATTCGACACATGATGCCACTTGTTCTTTTAAAGTAGGATAAGTCATACTTTATTTAGGACATGTCTACTGATTAAATAAACATGTGTCCTCAAGACCACCTGTGCGACAAACCATTAACTACCAAAAAATACAGAAACGATTTTTTGTTTAAATGATAATTTGTGTCACGAAAGCAATAAATGCCACAGTACCTACTCCTAGTTACTTCACCGTGTAAATGTACAGCCTACCAAAAAACTGCCAACTGCATTACCATTAAGTATTACTTTTCTAAGAACGGCTGGGTTAGGGCCCCGTCACTCGCGCAGTTGCCGATTCGTGGAATTACTTATAACCTAGGTCATTTTATTTAGTAAAATTCACTCGAAAGATTTTATGTTTTAATATGACTAACATAACGTTAAATATTCCGTATCATATTACAGATTTTGTGCCTTGATTTCATATTTATGATTTGCGATCTTGGTTAGAAAATAAGTCGGCTTTTGAGAGTTGTGGAAACATGGGTAATAAACACCATTCTAAGTACAATACAACTTTGTTTGCATACAAATTTGAAGCTAGCTACAACAAAAAAACACTAAACTCTCTATTTTTTGCAAATGGTAGTTTAGGTAGGTAAGTAGAATTGCCACTAAAACAATAAAAGTTGAACCGGTGTCGCCTCGGTCTTGCTCCCAGGTAATGCCAATTTACTCTTTGACGAAGCCGTAACACCGTTCCATTTCTTTTGTCTGTAAGTAATAAAAAGCAACTGCTTACGGTATAAAAGCCACAACAATATCAGGACGAAGGACCGGTAACAATCACAGTACGATAAACCAACTAGGTAGGTACTTGTTAACAATTATACGAATTAATCCTTGTACTTTCTACTGAGGTCGAATCGATTGTTAGTTCATTGTTTGAAACCCGTTCAGTTTTCCAACGAAATAGAATTACGCACATTCAACTTGTACCTATTGTATTTCGAGAAACAACAGTAAGTCGCTGCTAGAAGTTATGAATTATATAAATACCATGCGACTTGTACGGGTACGGTAAACCCAGGTACGAAAATACTCAAGGAATAATATTTATACAAATTATTAATTTGTTCGAAACATGACCTATGTCATGTTCTTTTCGTGTAATGTAAAGTCCATTATTTACATATGTACATTTACCTTATTTTAATGTTGTAACAATAATGAGTCACTTCGTCTGGGTATTTGAAGATCATTTAAATACATTCAATTCATGAATGAAGGGACACAAATAAGGAAAATGTTATGGTGATGGTGATGGTGACGTTATCGGCTAAAAAAGTGCGATTAGAATAGAAGGTTGAATTTAAGGCAAATAAAAAATAAACAATCTGACCAGTACTTACTTACAATTACAATTACGTAGGTCTATCCATTCTACGTATTTGCTTAGCTATTATGAATATCACTTAAAGCAGTAACTTCTAAGATCTATTATAATAACTAACTCATTTACAATACAAATTGTAAATATTTGCTATTTGCATAGTAGGTTAACAATTAATTTTTTCTTTATAAAACCTACTGTTAGTTTATTCTGTTGGAAATTTCAGCGAAGCGGCTTTCGCTTCAATGCGCAATACATTCCTAAGAATATGATTCATTTGAACTTGAACACCCAACAAATACCTAATTAATAGTCTTTTAGGGAAAAGTCTGAGGCAAATATAACCTAAAAGGAAAACCACTGGCATTCTGGCGGACATCTTACGTATTTAGGGAAATCTTCCGAGAAAACTTAAAAAAAAAATAGGTTCTAACTACATACTTAGGTAGCTATTATTGTGTAGTTAATTCTACTGACCTGAGAATTTCCAGCTGCAGATTTCTCTATTAAATAAATAAACACACACTAACTCAATATTTTGTCTTTGATCTAAAAGAAAAACTAAACCAAAAAACGTTTCCTGTTGGTTGGCATTAGGAATTTCCATAATTGTATTTTAAGAAAGTCGACTAGTTATATCATATTATAACTATGTAACTGAATTAAGACTGATTTTTACAATTAAAACCGTTCAGTCATCGATGGCGCCAATGACAGACGTCTCTTATGATATTATCGTCATAAACTTGTTCTACTAAATAATAATCTTATCAGATCAGTTCATAAATGAACCTTTGTCACAATAAACAAGTTATTAACAAAGATTATATTAGTTATGTGTGTTACAAAAACTGTAATCACAACTAAGTAAAGTGTTCAGGTATTTCCCTGTGTGATTCACAGTCGCTGTTTATTTCTATGAATGCTTTGTAATAAGTTGAAATATTGATTACAACACATCGATTAGATAGTATCTCGTCCACGGCCATAATTCTGTTCCTTATCATTTTCATGATTTTATTGAATAACCGCGACCATGTGCTTTCTTTAACCCTAAAATTCACATTTCATACTGTATTTAAAAATACTAGTGGTCGCTTAGTGGTCGAAATTCAACCATATACGATTTAATTTACACCGTTAACATACGTTCAAGGATAATTTTTATTTAACTCAAACTCAAACAAACTCTTTTATAAAACTCTTTTCATATGAGACGTGAGAATATCATCGCAATGTCTATCGATTTTGACGTTTTGTCAAATACGATCAGATACTATGCATGTGTGTGTAATGTTTTATTTATTGATTTAATGTACTTTATAAGCATTATTTTTGAAAAATATTAGCGTTCTCCACTTCTCCTACACATAAATTATAAGTGTACCAAATTTTATGCTCCTACGTCCGCGCAATTTTCGTAAATAGCGGTCCAAAGTTTTTGCATCACGTATTAATATATAGATATCGTGCTCATGTTTTAAAAATGCTTCGTTTTCTTTCCAGAATGCCAGAATAAGTCGAAATGTGTGTGCGGGATGTGTGGAGTGCCCTACTGGGGCTGCTGATCGTGTCTGGTACAGCGTCTGCAGAGTCAGCCAGCTACTGTTCTGTGAATACATTTAACACAAACTCCACATGGATGCAGTTCACGAAAGAACCTGTGCCCACCGAATACGGCTTCGAAGATAAGTTCAAGAGTATCCACTGCTGCGTAAAGGGTTACAGGAGTATTGAGTGGTAAGTCTTCTTTATGTACACAAAATACTCTACATTATTGAAATGAATATTATATGTATTTATAATAGAAAGCAGCATTTTGCACGTTAACTTTTAATTAAACTAGGTGAGTCCGTGCGGATCTTACTATGCTCGTCCCTGTAAAGAAACAGCGAAAGAACCTCGGGTCCTAGTCTCTTTTAAAGTCCAAAATAATGTATAGGAACTGTGCTAGATTGGGTTCATATTTTCCGAATTGAACTGGTTTTTTGTGTTTAGAATGTCAATGAAGTTGTTAGTTATAAAGAACCCGTAGTTTTACGATAATACGATATCCGGGAATACAATCAATAAAGAATTACCGCGTCAAAAAAAGTGTAGAATTTTTCGAATACATTATTGCATAATTATAAATAATACAGTGTAATAATTTCATAATATTGCAGATACTTACATAATTATAATTTATAATTATTCAAATAGTAGTACAAGGTCTTGTAGTGTAGGTTGATAGGTAACTACTGAAAACAAGCTGATGTTGAAATGTATTGTGATGCGAACTCGATATTAACAAGACATGAAATTTTAAATACAAATAAATGTACGCATAATAGAACACGCTTTATGCGATACCTGCCTGCCCTTTAGTAATACAAGCCTAAAACAAGACGTTCACATTTATAATAACGCAAAAATATCAAGTTTCCTTCAAGAAACCTACAGACGCAGGTACTGTATTTATGTTGGCTAGAACTTTTTTTATGACCGGAAACCTGCCACTTACATACCCAATACCGGTTATTTCATCAATTTTATTATGTTTCTTTTAAGTTTTAGTTATTATAAATTCAGTCCTTCGATCGACAATTTTGTTATCAAAACACAAAGGAGCGTGTTATCGTACAATGCTCTATAAAATGCAAACAGATATTTGAATTCTCAAAGAACCATATTATTTGATGAATCGCTGGAAGTTTCGGGCCGGAGAGCAGGCAGGTGTGCGCTACCGCTGCGCGCTGCCGATAAGCACAAAGCTTCTAGGAAATAAAGTCCATTGTGTCGCAAAAATAATTGATAATCGCCTAGTGTGACAATGGGCTGGCCATTGCCCCCGCTCCTCCGTGCTACACCGCCATACTGCGCTTACATCGCCGCCGCCTGTACTGTCTACAAAATATTAATGACGGATCGCCGTGAGAAAATGATATCGACGAATGTTCACACAATATCAGGATCTGGCCACCATGACGTCATTATCGCCGATGTTAATGACGCGGAATGTAACGCGACTGACATCAGATTGACATTATAGATTTTAGTAGTCTACAATCGATAATCATGCAAAAAATGCTAAGTACATGATAGACATTCTTCACTCGCTCCAAATACTTATTTAAAGAAGCTAAAGATACACGATAAAAAAGATTTCGTAGTTGCTTATCTACTGTCTGTTTATTTACAAATAGTAAAAGGAAAATAAGTTAGGATTATGTACCTTGTAATTGTAAGTACGACTAAAATAAATAATTGTAAGTATTTTTTCCTCGTGGAAAATACATAACAAAACGTTTCCATTAACTAATCCGAGTATTTTAAGTAAAAGGAAAATAAACTTTTTAATGTACCTTTCAAATTGTTGCGGATTACGTAGGTAGGCCTACTATAGCGAGAAAGCAGAAGCCTTCAAAGCTCGTCGAGCTTAATTCTCTTTGCCGGGGAACAGAAACATTCCCCTCGCAAACAGGGAGCTTATCCACAAGTAAATTAATCTACATTATTCACTAGATATGCTAAACAAACAACTGTTTGTTTTACAATTTTCATGTTTCAATGGTAAAATTACCCTAATGTACGTACGGGCATTGCTATAGATAGTATTGAAATTACAGCGAAAACCATTTAATTTAATGCAGTATATGCACTGGCCACTTTAGTTCTCGGTAAAAGTTTTAACAACGGTGCCCTTGGTGAACAATTTGTTGTTCCAGTAACTGTATTTTCCTGTAGGCAAAGTGAAAAAATCAATTGGTCGTGCGATTTCATCGAATTGCTTCGTCACATGTGCGGTATGCGAGTTTTCAAAGTAACTGTGTTGCATTGTTTGCGCACTCTCTACTTCAGTGAAGTGAAATTAATTTCCTGTTTGGATTTAAACCCCTGCAACGCTGCAGTTAGCCAGAACTCTCGTTATTGACCGTTAGAACGAAGTCAATTAAGTTTATTACCCATTAATGATAATATTTGACTCGATTCCATCTGGAGGATCATCAGCTATAAACTCACGCAACAATCAATCTACCGTTCTACCCGGATGTTTTAAAACTGCCAGTTAAAAACTCGTTACACTAACACCCAACTAATAACGATATTTCACGTTTTTAAGTAAACGATTGCCAAATAATGTCAGTTCGCACTTATCTATATTGTTTAGAATAGAATTATTTGAGTGAGCATAAATTGACGGAGGTGTTATTCATCAATATGTATAGCAAGAGTGCACCTGGTGCGAAAACAAGTACGGTTCCGAGAAGTAGTGATTGCTACTCGTTACCTACTCGTTACTGCCGGCTCTCCGTCGTCACCAGCATCCATCCTTTGTGTGTACTTTAACTCTAATATTTTAACCGAGAAATAACGCATTATAAAACGAATTGAAAATAACCGCAATATTTCCTAAACATTAAATAAACTCATTCTTGTAGCGGGCTTTGTCATGTCAATTTATTTCAAATAACAAATTGTTTAGAAATATGTATACATGTAGGTATACTATATCATGTTTTTATGAATAACATTGTAACAGTACACAGTTTGGAACGCAAAATGTTTTGATGACAAGTCAACGACCACTTTGCCTTGTGAATTATTACGAGATTGTGTCATAAATATCTAGGTATAAAGCATATTGATATAATCTTAACAAAGCGCGACTGGTCTACATATATTTGCGTGACTCACATTGCTTGTGATACCAACTCTAGGCCGTCGGACCAATGGATTATGTCATTATCCACTTGTAACAACTTGTTCAATTGCAAACCATCAATCATAACCACTAGAAAATTCTCAGAAATATTTTTTAAAAGTACAATTATTTTTTATACATCCACTGGAGTTGGAATAACCTGTCATTGCGTTGCAGGGAACGTAAATAACATCCTAACTATCACCGGTTGTATAACTACTTGGAGTTATGCACCTCTATTTATTCCTTTCACGTTATTCTGCAACAGTTCAATAACTATCAATCGTGATTGCACTTGTGTTGTCGTATCGCGCGAAGTGAATCACGTCTTAATCAAATTAGCGATTACAATTGTGTGATATGACCGGGTCTTGTTTGTCGTCACATTCATCAGAATTATTGCCAGCAATAAGTCACTATAGTTACTGCTTGTTTTATATATTTTTGCGTTCCATAAAAGTTGACACAAATTTTGCAGTATTTATCTCTTGGTTGGTATTGGTCTTTAAATTATGTTTTTACATTGATTGTTCATAAATTCCAATAAAAATAATGATACTGGTGCATTACACGCAACTACTTGACATTTACTAATTTCTAGTAATCGCGCTTGCCATCTGTTTTACATCATTATTGTTTATGTTAATGACTTCTAGCGAAATATACTCGCCTATGTTCATGCTACTTCACCCAACAATAAATTTTATTAAAGCTATAATCGACGTCTTTCCTCCATAAACTCCTATTTCATTAACACTTAAAACCTAATAGATTTAAATGTGGTTACGTGCAAAGAACCCCTTTGGTACAAAACCGAGCTAAAATTGATTACCCGGTTAGGATTAAAAGGTGGTTATGTATGTGTGGGTCAGTGTGGGTGTGTGTACCTAAACATTTATGTGGGCTCAGCTATATATGCGTACTATTAATGTAGTATATGTGTATTGGCGTAGTTGTGCTAACGTCACACTGATTTCGCCATAAAATAGCGACACGACTACGCACGTGGTTGGTACTCGCTCACCGGAGACAATTCCGAGAAATCACTAAGTAAATAGTTTTACAATAAACCAGCCTCGTTATACCACTCGACTCAATAAATGAATATGCAAAATGTTTAGCTATAAATCTAGCAATAATTGCGCTTCAGCTTTATTGGTTTCAAGGATGTTAATGCACTATACTTTTTATTCGTTTTAAAGAGAGCCCTTGATTTTGAGTGCATTGAATTGTGTAAGGTCTCTTAAAAAATGTTTTTATTATTATTTGTTATCTAAAATCAGGAACCAAAGTCTAGAGGTCCAATCAAAGAGAGAGTTAATCCGTGATCATGGCGCTTGCAACAGTGCCGAAATATCGGAAACTCACCAAATTCAATAAACATGGTAAATATCCCGTCGTAAGTTCTAATAATAAAGAGAGAGAGCCAAAATTAAAGAAGGAAGATACAAATGGATAATACTAAAGTCTCGATAGGAAAGGAGATGATATAGGAGCTGATAAAATAAATATGATAACTCTAAAAATATCTTGTAGTGCAATTTGTGTAAGGAGATACGTTAACGTCAGACTTAATAGACATGGTGGCGTGACAGCTTGCGTTTATTTAAAACAAAATGCAACCATAGACGTTTGTGCACAGATTAGCACGGACCCTGGCGGCGGCGCTGACAAGCCAATGAGTAAGCACTTAGCAAGTTGTTAGTAGGAATTAATGCGTGAAATTAGTTTGCTTGACATTAACGATTACTGTAATTATGTAGCCACTTGTTTGATCACCCAACGTCTTATACTTGACGGGATTTCTTATTGCTCTCGACACCTGTGTGTTATTTTCTGGTTCTATCTACTTGATCTGCGGTACGGGTATCTTCCAAAGCATAATTTTGATATTCTTCATTGTTATTAATGTTTATTCAACCATTTAAATTTTGATTAGAAGGAAAATGATTGCTTGCTCCTGGATTCTGTTTAACTGACACCTCTTCGCAGTCGACTTTTCTTCAATTTGATTTACACACTCGTAGATGGCTTTTTTGATGGCTTTATTTGTTGGTAACCGAGCAATGTAATTGGTTCAATTAAATAAGATGTAGTTACGAAAGGTAATAAATCACGTGGACTGGATGGACAGGGTCTCACAGTGCTATCAGTCTCACGAGGGCAGAGCGAGAGTGACATGCGCATGTCAGTGTCTTGTAATAAATCCACCGCCAACGGCGCACACGCTGGAACGGGTTCGAGCCTGGCAATTTTATTTTATTACTCCACTTTTACTTTTACACTAAACTGCTTCCCACTGATCCAACCCTTCATCTTATTCAATTTAATAGCCTTTATAGTATAAAATTGGCGAATTTCGCCGATCATAAGACATTTATTGCCTTCTCCTGATGTTCCGTAGAGAATGTTCCTGACTGTCGTTTTGTGTGTGCCACCTTTCTACCCAATGACTTTACTTAGGCTGAGGTAGACTCTCTGTTCTTTCTCTAAATTCAGCTAAGCTGTCTGTGTTTGATTGAGTACTTACTTTCTGCATTAAATTATTCGTGCATTTCAGTTTATCTAGATTCTAGTGTTGCCAACATAGGACCTTATCAATATTCGTGTCATACTTACGCTCAATTCTTGGTACGGAGCCTTGCTAAGTCAATGTTGGCGATTTTTTACAACGTTTGATTGCTATCTGGCCGATAATGATTAGCGAGAACTCGCAATCTTGATATTGCTCGTAGCGGATGTTGCATTGAAGTAATGTTCGTAAGTTGTCTGTTGTGTCGCCTCGGGTGCCGAGCTGTACCGTTGGGTCCTCATTCTTATTTAGTTGACAAAAGCTGTTGTCGTTATGAATTGTGTGCGGGTGTAGCTGGTCGGTCGCCGGTCGCGGCCGGTATCTGCGAAGGTATCGCACGTCGCCGCAAACCTGTATTGTGGCGGTTCCCGGAAGGCTCTTTGTTGCGCGCCGCCTCCCCCCGCGCACCCCGCCATGCATCGTCCCCCCGCTGCTGCCTGCACCGCTGCTGTGGGAACGATGAACGATCTCTCCTGCTCTTTACCCCACTCGCAGCTTGTTTATCACCGTTAAAATTTAAATTCCACGCATATGGCCCATGAACATTGTTTTAGTACCTACCGCAAAATCATTCCTTATGGTACGTACTCTCTTAAAAAGTAATTATTGGAAGTAATAAAAATACAGTTGAACGAGGCGTTTTTTGCAAGAAACTCGTTATCTTCTAAAGTCAACAAACCATTCACGAGCGAGCTCTGTTAGCAGTTTATCTCGCTGTGAAAAAGAAACGATATTGCACATTCGCAAACTTTACCGCAAGTTAATCAACAAAACGGTTTTTACACTTTCTGCTCCCATAAATAATGAATATGTATGTATACTTCGATGTGGGTCCATTAATTATTGCGCATCATTCCATGATTTACATCAACATAATATACAAGAATCAATTTGCAAAATTCAACTGCAGTATTATGCACATCAATAATATTATTAGCACAAAACCTTCAATTGATGTGTCAATAGAACTCGTCGAGAAATAAGTATCGGATATTCTTAATGAAGTGGCCATAAAATACACAAAACGACTATGGACAACCCACTGGGACCAAATAAAAACCGACAGCATGTCCTGACACGTTCGAATGACTCGATTTGTTGAACCGATTATTTTTAAAGCGCACCTTTATAACCGCTCCCTTCAGGTAGTAGGCTTCACTTTGTTTTACAAATTCGGCGATTGTGTTATCTACTTAACATCTTGTTAACGATTATTGGAAACTGATATTGTTTATATTCGCACTTTAGCTACTTTTTCCATTATCAGTGTTATCGGTTGAAAGGAGCGGAAATACAATTAAGATGAAAGCTAACAATTTCCTGGAAGTACCGAGATCGGACTAATGCTAACTCTTAATAGATTTCTTGTAATTAGCTTTTTATGAGGATACATGTCTATTTCTGAATTAACTTGTTATTACCGGTTCAGAAAAAATATAATAAAAAGGTTGGACCATCATCAAGAATTCTTCCAACGGATACTAGTCATTATGTAGAATTGTGTGAATTCTCAATTCGAAATTCCCAGACAAAGCGTTCGCGATTGGCCTGTTTTGATGAATCAGCCATGAGCCAGGTCATTTCTTTTTGTTTGCCGTATGCTCTAGCGCACGGAATGAGAGGTCGAGAGTCGAGGGTGCTCGCATGCGCACGCCAGCATAGCCTTTACAATGGACCGTTTTATTTATCTACAATATTGATCTCTCTAAAGTTATTCTTTTTTTTCTCTCTCCCAAAGTAGGTAACAATTCTTTTGTAAATATTTTTTGTTCACATATTTCACCGTAGTAGTACAGGAGACGAGGTGTTCCGTGTGAATAGAACCCTCAATTATATTGTATTGTCCTAGAAGATTGCTCCACACCGTAGCCTTCCGTGAAGAGTGTTTGCGTAACATTTGTGACACCCTATTATTCGCCACTTGATACACAAAGCGTTTAATCTTCTACCACCTTTTCATCAACGCTGGGTGGTTCATAAATATCTTTATAAATATTTAATAGTGAGAGGTAATGTTGTTTATTCGGGTAACTGAATCGTTTTATATTCTTACTAAAGTGGCCTAATTTAACGCATGTTAAAATATTTATTCCATACACATTAATTACTTCTAGTCTTTGCTATACATGTTTCAATGTACGTACTTTAAGAATTTGAATAATCTTACGCAGCTCTAGACAAATCGGTAAAAATGTTGTGTTCGATGAATTCCCTGAGGTGAGTGTTGTTACGTTTGGAGACGTTGTTGGAATGCCTCACAAATTAGTTATGATGAGTGGCTACCTGGGCGTCTCTGTATCTCACGATCATTAAATGTGTCTCGACGTCCGTTGTGACACTCCTGTCACATTGATGACCACATTTTTTTACCACAACCACACTGGCAGTTTTTATGGGTAAATAATTTTTAAGCATAATGAATTGCTTTAAATTACAATATGTAATACGATCGATCGGACCGAGCGGTGTTTTCAACTATTGCGTTTATTTTCTCGGAACAAATAGTCAAAGACCTCATCGCAATGTGTAAAACAGAACGCGTTACTTTACCGGTACGCGTAATATAAGCGACTTCATTCTTTGGAAAGCTAGTGAACGGTAATGATTTCAAACGGAAATGTCAGTTTGCTGAGATCGGATGGTCGGGCCCCGCGGACCGCGGCCACCACCGGTACCGGTCCGTTCACACGCCGGTGTTTTTACTTCACAAATACATTCTATTCCAATAGCCAATATTGACATGGCATGGATCGTCGAGTGCGTTCCCCATTCTGTATTTTTTGTCATCCATTGAGCATTTAATAACCGTGTAATATTCTGTAACCTACTCGACGGCGACGGTTCGATTACCGATCGATATCATAAAAGCCTTATGATAGTGATTATCTAAATAACTCATTGATTGTTGTTTTATATCTAATAGTAATTTGTGAATACGTTAAACTTGAGTGTAAGAGCACCGACACCGTGTCGAACATTAGCGAGGAATGTCGCTCGCATGGGAAACCCGATATTGAGCCTCGGGAGCACGGGACGGGGAGATACATATTAAACATTATATTGTGAACGCGGTGTCATGATAAAAATTAATGTCACATATTAGCTTCTCGGGTGAGAATATTAAATGGAAGGAATGCCATTTTTTTGCAGCGTCGAAACTCGAAACGCACGCTGAATTCGTGAGTTAGTTGTAGATGTCAAAGCACCGAGCAAAGCCTGAGCTTACGTCTGCCACGGACGCTCGGGTGCTTAATTCTCGGCCGCATAATTCATGCAACAATAGACATTGCACAGTCGTCGAATCGTATGGGTTTCGAGAAATGTGGCCCGGGCTCGTTATGACGCCGGTGCACGTCCGACAAATGGCTTCATCGTGAAAATTAACATTCGGCCAGCATCTCGGCGGGCGCGGCCGCCGCCCCTCGCGCCTCCGCCGCGAGCAAATATTGAATCGTCGCCGTCCTGGGACCTCCGCTGAGGTGTCGCCTTCTCGGTACACCGACATATGTCAACAGTTTTTTACTCATTGTTAAAGAGAATTCATTCATGCTAGATACATTGACACTATGCTAGCTACAGTGTAATTGAAAACGCGGGTTCCATTTACTTGTTCGAGTCATATTCAACAAAACAAAGTGTTATAACACCATTGGTGTTAGATATGATATCATAGCTTGAATTCCTGTTTCACGTAATTATAACTGATTTATACACATTGAATTTAAAAGTAAAGCTTGAATGATAGTGTTGCTTATATTCCGTAGCGTGTACGTAGTAGCGACCGCGGCCGCCTAGCGACGCGTAGCATCCGCGTAGACGGTGTTACAAACCTACGAATTAGCCATTGTTTCGGTCATCTTGATTACAATGACATTATCCACATTGTCTAGTCTTCATATGAAATAATTGATGTTTGCACACCTTGTATACGTCATCATTTTTCAAGAAGAAGAATCAAATACGTCTTGTATAATGATACAAGAAAAAATATACACAATTATAACTTCTGTTCTATATTACACAAATGTCTAGCTATAGTATCGTACTCTACTAGACATTGTTAGCTTACCTATGTCGTTATGTTTCACAAACACGTTTTCTTAAACGAGCAGATCTAATTTTTACACTTCTTTGCAGCAAAAACTTCAATCACTCGGTATATTGATTGAACGTAACTGAAATTAAAAATAAATTCTCAGAACAACTTTTATTCGTTTTTAGACGCTGACTGGTATTAAAAAGAAACTTTGAAATTAGAATGGTCGGGCGGCCGACATTTCATCAAGTTAATAATTAATACCTATTGTTTTTGTTTCTGGTACTTTAGATAGTAGATATTATATCGCGTTAGAAGTCAAATTTTTATTAAGAAATAATTAAAGTGTGTAAATTATAAATATGATTAGTGGCTAATCATTCTGTAATTCATCATAAAAAAAAGTTCTTCATCAAAAATTGTGAATATTTTATCAACTTTAGACTCACGACTTTATAGGTACTTCGGTACTGATATTGGCAGCGTATGCAGAGTTAAAACTTTGTAATAAATAGGCTTTGTATCTTTGTGGTATAAGTTTGTTATAAAGTTTAATACTTAAATAAACGGCATCTTATGTCTTCGTCATGTCCCTTTCACCGAAGCAGATATCGCTTCACCTAGATCATTACATACGTTGTGTGAGTAAGGTTGTCGGAAGCCCAATTACTCCCCTACCCAATCCCTGATTCCCCAACTACTAGGGTGTCCCAAAAAAATAAAAGTCGTTATTTTTGAACGCATACCCTCTAATTATTTTCGAATAGTGTCTACATACACGTATATAAAGTTTCATTTACCTAGAAGCACAGCAACCCGTGCCGACTTGCCTTGATACATGTCAGTACTAACATATTTTGACGCGTCGGAGTTATCGTATCGCAGTGCATTACTTATTTATTTATTAGTGATCATATTGTTTACGTTTAGTTAAGATGTCAGGGGTATTACCCAGTTCTAAAAAGTACATATTCTTCATAGTTTATATAAAACATCAAATTACCGGTTCGAATTTATTGCCGTCCAATGGCCAAGTATTGGCAGTTTTGTTTTACAACATTTGCGAAGACAATATAATCAATGAAAGTGCAAACCTAATTATTCGTGAGTGCATTATTTATTGGGAAAAAGCCCGTATATTAACTAAATCATTACCCAACTATGTTAAGAAGCTACTAACCTTACACCAAGTTTGGAGAGATCTACACAAAAAATGCGAACAAAACGCAAGACTTATTTAAACGGCGTCGTCAAGTTTATTTCTAATTTGGACAATTTATTCGACATTGCATATCAGATTCGATGCTCAATAAAGATAGATGAAGATAGGATCTTCTTGCAGTGACAGAAAGAATCTGGCAAGCCTGGTCAATTACCTGGAGTGGACAAAAACCGGAGCCTCGGTAAACTCGCTAGGTAGGCCGCAGCTCTTGATCAGGTATCAGCCCTACTGGGCCCATCTATGGTGGTCTAATGGCTCTTTGTGCGGCACGGTTCTGGTCGGGCGACGAGCTACCTTTTGCTCGCCGGACGGTAGACCCGCACTTTCGGTGGCCAGAGATCGTTGCGCGATCCCTGACGCCCGGAGTGCCTCTCGCGACGGCTGGGTCTTGAGGAGGTTCGTTTCCTTACGCGTTCCGCTTCTTCCTTAGCTAGCATGACTGCTTCGCAGAAGGAGGAGATCGCTTTCCAGTCTCCCTCGCTCCACACCATGGATTGAACCAATGTCGAACGCGAGAGGTCGCCCGCGCCGAGCACATCCCTGAGGACACGGCGGTGCTCAGCCCATACAGGGAATACGGCTGTACCCATATGCATACCTGTACACCAATATGTTCCAACGTGTCCTTCAGGCGGTCACTATTGAGGCACTTGGACTCAACATTGACGATTATTCCATATGTAGCTCCTCCAAAGCAAGGCCTTGTTCGATCATTTTAAAATTGATGACAGTTTCCTACACTAGGTCCTATTCATGGTCAAAGAATGCTATTTTTCTACAAGTAAAGACACAAATGTTAATACTGAAAGCCGTTAATGATACAAGCAATGAGGGAGCAGTGAAATTAATGCAATATTTCAACGAAAAAAATCACACTTGAAAAGGAACAAAAACAGTTGTTACTACAGTAGGACCCAATTATCCGAATTAATGGGGACCGGGACCCATTCGGATAATCAAATATTCGGATAATCGGATTTTTTTAAAAAAATTGCCATTGAAGAGAATAAAAGCTACGTTTTGATATTGCACTATTTTTTTATTGAATTAAATTGCGGGGAGAAGTCAGTGTAGGCACAACGGCAAGTTAAGACAAGTCAAGTCAAGACTTGACGCACAAACACTGGCTTCGCGGAGGGCAGAATAATAGCGCACTTAGACTTTTTTTGGTCAATTTTTGTGATTCGGATAATCGGCGATTCGGATAGTCGGAGTTCGGATAATTGGAGTTCTACTGTACATTGCGCACAGGAACACAGACTGAAATACCCTGACTGTAGAAGAATGCCATTAAAGAGGAAATTTTATATATAATATTATTTTAATAATAAATAAGTATTTATAATACTAAAAAATATTAATTTATAACATTAAAGGTAACTTTAAGTGATTTTCCTTACAATCTCCATACAATTTTTTTCTTGAAACTTTGACATCAAGTCGGCACGGG